>NC_055691.1:29854475-30154892 GCF_017639745.1 Melanotaenia boesemani
GCGCAAGAACACACATGGGGGCTTTGTGATTGTTTTTTGGAGTCGACATTCTGCTTATGTTTGCATCCCAGAACAATCTCCACGGATCCCGCAAGCGTACGCAAGCAATTAAAGCGATACCATCTTCATATCCCTGCAACCAATAACTGAAATAATATCACTGTTTTATTAAGCCCTTAATGTGGGGGTAGAAGGAGTGAGGAGTGGGATTTTAAAGAGGATACACTTTCAGGGGCCTTATCAAGCCCAGATTTAAATAAGAGCAAATGTTCAGCTTAAGGGTGTGCGTGTATATCTGTGTGCGTGAGGCTGTGTGTCTGTGTGTGGCCTTTATCAGACATGAATTTTAGCTAATCGCTGTGTCAGCACACCAGAATTTAATTACTAACTCTACCTTTGTCCTATAATATTTACAAACATCTACACTACGTTTAATTAACGACATGTGGAAAAGCCGCCACCCCGCTCCGCTAATTACATCTGCATGCTCACATCCAAAAAATTTAGCCCTTTTCTCTTCAACACAAAAAACACATAAGTCTCATCCACTCTTGGGTACATTTCCAAATCATGTAGTTAAAAAAAAACATTTTGGGGGGAGTTTTTTGAGACAGAATTAGTCAAACTAAAGAAACGATCAGTTTGTGCTGAGTGGTTCCTATCATCTCTCATCCTATGTCAAATGGCAGAGAGACAAATGACGGCCTGAGGCCCTGCGTCTGTCAAACATGATGGATCAGAACAACGCTTCACTAAAACCTCCACCAAGCTGCCTTTCAACACTTCACATTTTCACTTCAGCGCAAACACTAAACTGATAAAGTATGACGAACAGCTAATGGAAAGATGTAAGAGTCAAACTAAAGCATATATTACACTGCTATGGAGCCTAAAGGGTAGGGTGCTGCTATCCACTGAAAAGTCTTAGAGAGCACAGGACACAACACAGACTAGGATAAATCACCCTGCTGGATCTTATCAATCATATCCAGAGCCTGTGAAGAGGTTAACCTCACACACCTTATATCAGTTCTCTCACACACTCTCCCACGTATACACACAAATCATACAGTACTTTATTGTACAATAACATGCTGATGCATTGCTGGTTGAGCAACTTGCAGTGACTGATTCAATTTCACAGTACGAGTAAAGAGCTGGTCTGTCACGTTTCCTGTGAATTTTAGGTTTGGGCCACAATTTCCCTTCTATCTAATCTAAGTTTTCTTCAGGATGTTGAGCAGTGTGCAATGCATCCACACTCAGCATGCAAACACTGAGCCCGTTAAAGACAGTTTTACCCTGCAATATATCACATTATTCTGAACGTTTTCTTTACTTGAGGTTCAAGTTGGCAATGAGCCTGTTTTTAGCAGGAGTATATAGAAACTATCAAGTTAATATGTCATCACACCATAATAAGGATTTTTTTCTTATATTAAGTAGACTTGGTTCAGCTAGGAAGGTTGTTCCAGTGTTGCTCTGCTGGCAAGTTCTGCTTTTACTTTCTACTCCTGAAAAGTAGAAAGTAAAACCCCTGTGCTGTAGTTTCATTGTGGAGAATTGCTTGTAAAATATAGGGTACAGCTGTATCCCCTGCAGTAGTTCAGCAGACTTCCTTCAGCAGACAATGACCTTATATCTGCAGTTCTTCACACCCCCCACCCCCTTCCAAAAAAAAAAACAAAAAAAAAAAAACAGAAGCAGCAGGGTCCAGAAAATTCAACAACCGTCCCAGTGAAGTGTCAATTTTATTCTGGTTTTCCTGCTGCTCCTTTATTAAACCTAAATTAATTAAATAAATAAATCCTTAACAGTTTCTGATTTATCCTCTCAGACAGGTATTTGCACAACATGGTTGAGTCTCAGAACTTAGGACAAGCCATCTCAAATTATCTGGTAAAAGATTCTCCAGGTTGGCATGTATCATTAAAACATCTTTGACAGGAGACTTCTTATTTGAGTATCAGGAGTACTTGAATTGTGAAGTGCATTTACTGTGACGTGATAGTTGTGTTTCTCTAGATTTGGAATTTCATCTGAAGGGACATGAGAACCGTTTCGGAGTTAAATAAACAGCGACAGGAGGAAGAGGAAAACACACCGCAGAATATCTCTATCTATGAAAACCACACTCTCTTCCTAAGCCAAATGCACATCAACCCCTCTCCATCCTTTTCCTGTCCTCTTTTGCAGGAATGTGCCAAGACAAATACAGCTCCAGTAAGACTTCAGTCCCACACTCTATGCAAACACTTAACACTTTTATGAGTTTTTTCTTTCTTACCATAGACTTGGTGAAAGGTCTAGCAAGTGTAAAGAGAAAGGTCATCAGCCACCAGCTCCTGTGAATGGAAGTATACATCATGTTCCCAGGATGCAGTGCGTTGGAGGTCACACCATGAGGGGAAAGGCGCCGGTGGAGCTCGTTGCTGAAGAGGATGTTGCAGAGCTTGGCGCGGTTATAAGCCAGCATGGACCAGTAGTCCTTCTTTGGTGGAGACAACAAGGCCAAGTCCACCTTCCCACAAGAGTCTAACAGGTCTGTGAACCTGAAAGACAGTTCACATTAAGGATGCGAGTGAGTCCGAGTCGGCCTTTGTGAAGGCGTTCTACCAACAGATGTGTGGTACTGACTGAATACAAATCAAAGACGTGACATGATGTTCTTTAATTGCCTGCGACAGAGCTGTTAAACTCCAGATGTTTGACAAGGCCTCTTAAACATTACACTACTCGTGTTATTATGCAGTCACACAATACATAAGCACGAAAAACTACACACTGTGTGTTGTGTGTGTGTGTGGGAGAAAGAGAAGCGAGATCAGCTCCAAACCGGTGGAACACATTCTACATATTAATCCAGTCATTAGAAAACAACCAATCAAAATGTCACCTGGTTTCCTTGTTGTGATTTTACAAGCTCGCTGCCTCTTGTTTACTGTCGCCTTCCGCAACATCCTTGCTTGGCTAAATTACAACATCTGCAGGCTTTTCATTTCATGTGCTGCAACTTCATAACTACTTTAGCAAGTAGAGGTTGATAAATCAATTGCCTGAGTACCAAATGTGTCTTTTTTCCTTTTTAATGTTTTTTTTTTCAACATGACACATTAAAACTTTGTCTGATCCCAAATGAGTGAATCTTTGCAGGACCATTGTGATCCATGTGTTAGCTGATCTGATGATCCAAACATACCAACATAAAAAAAACAGAAACACACATAGTGAGAACATAGATAACAAAGGCAGAGCTGCAGCTAAGATCCATCAGTAGTAATTTCATTAGAGATACTACCTCCCCTTGTTTGACCAGATCTGATGCAGGGAAAGGAAAAGTAAACCAGTATTTGCTCAATTCCACACTAAGCCCCTGTGGTGGAAACTGATAAAGTGTCCAGCCATTACTTGCATGTCCATCTTTCCCATCCCTGTCCCTTCCAGGTCAATGCTTCACTAGAGGACAAGGAGCTTAGGGAATACAATATGCTGCCAGGTCAGGGTTCAGACACTGCTTGTGAGGGGAGGCTAAGTGAATAAATGGGAAATCAGCAGAAACTGTAAATAACACAAGCAAAAAAGGAAGCAACTTCAGTGAATGCAATATAGGTCTGGAATGAGGTGGACAGAATGGAAGATGTATTGAGAGATATTGTTTAAATTCACTCCTTTTTTCCTCCCTCTGGTCCGTGTTAGTGTGTAACTGACTCTCTATGGTCTTGCTTTAGCCCTCTTTGAAGGGGTTAATGCCACTACTGATTATAGAGGAGTGGAGGGAAGGTGAGGATGTATGTTAGGGAGGCAGAAAAGGAAAGAAGGGAACTGCCGAGACAGAGGGGAGCATCTGACTGGTCTCAGCTTTGGCAAAATGTACATCTTGTACACATTTTGTACTATTAAACACCACAAAAATGTGTCTTGAACCAAATGCTGTCAATGCTCACTTCACAACATACATTCTTAAAATAAGCTTTTTCATCAAGCTCTTCCTCTTATTTTTCCCCAAAACAATAAAGACCACAAGTGAATCTTGTTGGCAAGCCACAGCTCCAGTCCTTTCACATACATTATGACCCTCTGTACAACATAACTCATACAAGAACCCCTTGTGATACAGCTGTGGCTTGATCTGCTAGAATAACTCTGCATGTTCCCCTCGTCTCAGGTCAGTCTGCAGAGCTCCAATCAATCACTGCTCAGCTGTTTGACTGACTGAAGCCATGATCAATGCTGCACAACCTCAGACTGACTCTGAAACACATGGTTCAGGGTTTGGGTTCACAGATCACCGCAAGACATCATGCTTCTTTACTATGTGGCATGGAAACCACAAGCATGTAGAGTTGCTTGACAAAAAGAAAGACTTTTTAAAAAAGAAGGAAAAGAGGAGAAAAGAGGCTGAGTCAGGGGGTCAGACGGTAAGAAGCAGATACTTGATCAAAGTAAATTTTAGCTGATAAGTCCATCCATCATGCTGATGATACGTTGGATTCATAGTGACAGCGGGTAGAAGGAAATGAGTTTCAGTGAGTGAGGCTGTCATGTTTGACAATACGCAGTAAGTCTTATCTGTCAATTTGTCCTGAAAACTAGCCGGTGTAGCAGCTACAACAGCAAGAGTGGAGTTGAAGAGCCGGATGCTAGGCAGGGTAGTTGTGGGAGATTATTCCCTAAACTCTATCAGTCTGACTTTAATATGGCTTAACTGTGAATGCTGGGAATACAGGGTGGGTGACAGTGTAGCACTCACATTCAACAAGGGCAATGTTTGTTTTCCATTAAGACAACTTTGTACTGTTAAGGGATCCAACATTAGAAAACAGAGAAGATCAAACTGAATGTTATTGTCATTTTACTGCCCCAAACCACTAAGCTCCCTCCATCGTGTTTCACAGGTGGAATGAGGTTTTTAATAATTTCTGTAAAACATGTTTTGGCTCATTTGATCACAAGACATTGTCTCTGAGGTTTTGTGGAACTCTCAGAGGGTCTACAGCCAAGTTGTTTATCAGCTCTGCTAAATTTTACTAATTGGGAAAATGATTTAGCATGTTTGTAAGAATGCATCTACACTGGGCATAAGTTCCCTTGATTAATGCTTTATATAATTAAAACCTTCACAGGGTACCTTTAAGTTACTGAATATAGACCCATTAGTTGGGAAAAGGGTTTTCATTGGCTATTCTTAATAAGTAAGTAAATTTTATTTATACAGAACTTTTCAAGAGCAAGAGTCACAAAGTGCTTCACAATAAGAAAAACACATTAAGAGCCGAATAAATTAAAAAAACACAAATATAAAAACTTAAATTATAAACAAATAAGAAAATAATCAAATTGTGTCTACCGCATTAATTTACATGTCTTTTCTTAAGTAGTTAGAACAATACAACATGAAACAACCTGCCTAGTTATTATTCCTTACCTGTGGGACTCTGAGGAAACCACCACAACCCGGGCAGGGGCTGAACGTCGTAGGACATCCTGCAGGCACTGCACGAGGAGGAAGTGACCAAGATGGCAGATCTGAAAGGTGGACTCCAGGCCGTCTTCCGTCAGGGCCCAGGGCTGGGTGCACACCGCTGCATTACACACCAGAATGTGCAAGGGCCTATGGCAGGAGGAAAGCAGAAGTTAAACATGCTTTATCTATTACTGAGCCAAAAAAAAGAATGACAATGTACCAAAAAGAAGGGGATTTTGTATACCATATTAAGCTGAGGAAAAGCTAATGAGATATGTGGAGAAGTGAAAACAGAGAGAGGAAGCGGCGTATATTATTCCAGGGTGTGGTATATAGTTTAGAGGTCTACAGAGACACAGCATCAGTAATACTGATATGATGCAAAGCTTTCCAGTGCAGCTCCCCATAGCTACACAGGTACTGTAGATACTGACTACAGTTGGCTGGAATCCAAAAGCAGCAACACAGCGAAAAGCAATCTCAAACCATTTCAACACACACAGGTGGTGGAAGTAATGGGAGTTGAAAAAGGCTGTGTAATACTCCAAGTAACCAAATAACAGGCTAACCAGACAAAAGGAAACACACACAGAAGTCACAATATTTAAATAAACAGATTTTATTGTGAGGCCTCTAAAAACACCTGTGCTTAACTAAACTCTGACTTGTATTGGATTTCCATTTGGTGGGTGAGCGAGCGACTCTCCTCGCTCACGTGCCACAGAAAGGAGACTGCTGGTCAGGACAGCGAGAGATCCTTGTCGGTGACAGCGACGCTCCAGCGAGCTCAGAACCACAGTAACACAGCCGAACAATCCAAACACACCCCACCAATTTTTAATTTCTTCCATTAGAATTAATTATGAGGCCGAAGGCAATTTGTGTACCCTGTGTTTAAGACTGCCTACTGGATTAATTAAAAACTGGATGCTGGAAAATTAATGTGTGAATTGTTATGCCTTTCTATAATGAGCCATCCCATGCTATTACATAGTAGTGTACTGTACGATCACCTTCAGGCCTCTGAACACACAAGGTTCATTAAAGAGCACAAACCTAGGCACGAGTCAACTTAAAGAATGCCAACCTCAGCAGATTATCAACACACCAGCAGTGAGATATTTAAATTTTCATCCAAAATACAAGAAGGTGAGGAAGTCTAACTTAATGGTTTGGAAAGAAAAAGCATACATGTAGATAGACGACCTTTGTAACCTGATAAAACAAGATAAAGAAGTAAGTTGCTGCGATTTCAAGTTTTTGCCCAAAAATAGCCCTCTGCTTAAAGAAAAGCAAATCACATTCGTTGTTTTTGGCCCAGTGTCCCCCTATCTAATAGAGTGTGAAGTACAGTATCATTGTGCAACACAAGGCAAAACTCTTGGCTCGATCCCCAATGTGCTCGCTAGGGGCTTCGTAACAACACTACAGGCATGAACTCTTGACCTAACTTTTTAACCTTTCACTAAAGCTGTTATTCTAAACTAATCCTGATGCCAGCAGCACCTCTTAGGAATTAAAAGCTGTGACCTTATTCTGTGAAGACAGGAGGGCAAAAAAAACAGTATGTCACTCAAAGTGTATCACAAATTTACGATCAGAAACTCACATAACCAACTTTTCTCTGCTAAGGCCAGCAGAGAATTTCCCCCACGCAGCTCAGATGGGCCTCCGGTGAGTCTGCTCGTAATGTAAAAGGGCTGTTAATTCAACTGCCCACCAGTTAGTCCCTCTCTCATAAGCGCAGGTCTAATGAATGTCTTTAATAGGCCTATTGCCGTATACCACAGTCCCCTTCTCCACATTAAGACCTCACAACAGTGTGTGCACTGTGCAATCTCAGCGCTGGTCAAACGAGGGTGTTAACTACCAAACAGGGAGACATCGGTTTATATATTTACTTTAAATAACCCCCATGGGTATGACCCCTGACCTCATGGTAATGTAGGCCAGCAGGAAGAGATTGCCTGTGTGAGCTGGGCTCAGACTACTGGTCATTAACACCGCACTTTATTGGAAAGAGGAAAACAGGCAGCACACTTACAATATAGATACATAAACGCAGCTCATTTTGACCCAAAATTAAATCTGTAAACTAGAAGTGAACGACAGTAAAGTGTGAAAATATCAAGGCAAGAAAAAAGATGAAAGATTAGAGTGAGAACATACAGCATGTGTTAATTATGGAGCATTCAGTAGAAATTGTATTAGGGCTTTCTATCAGAACTGTCCTCCATCAATTACATCCCAATGAAATCTCACTGCATTCAACAATATCAATATCCAGGTAATTTCATTTCAAAGGACAAGCAATTAAAGCAGAATCGGGGTCAATGGAACACAAAGCAGCGTGAAAGCCACTGACTAAAGCACTTAAAAGCAGGAGAGTGAGAAACGAGGGAACGAAAAGAAAAAGACTCTGATTACATTTCACCTGTCAATGACACGCTGTGCACGTGTGTCAGAGAATGTGTTTACAAACCTGTGTTCGGGTGTGTGTGAGTCTGAGAACAGCATTGTCTGAGTGTGTCTGTGCATGTATGCACATACATGCGCGCGTTGTGTTTGTGGCTCCAGTGTGTGTTATGCCTGAAGACATACGTGCAGTAATAGAGTGGTGGTAGACTCAGACAGCTGCCCAGTGCCATTCACAGCTCAGAGCTCCCAGCCTCCACTCTGCTCTGTTCGCCTTCTGATGAGAATTAATGTACTCTGACGTCCCCTGGGAGTCCCCCACTCTCCCTCCAACAGCACGGCTAATGAAGAAATACAACCTTGCCAAAATACTGAAGTGGAGAGAGAGCGATACAGACAGAGACTAAGAGACAACATGAGAGACGGAGAAAGACAGAAAAAGTGCAGCAGATTTGTAGAAAGACAGATGAAGAAATAGCAGAACTGGGAGGGGAATTACAGGAACAGCAGAGTTAAAGAGACGCACATCTACTTCTGTGTATGAGTTGGGAGGGAACTATAGGACGAAGAGTGAGGGACGCCATCGTGAGGTTTGGCTGCGACCCAAGACACACGTTCTGGACGGCCATACCCTGCCCCGGGGCTGCTACAGGCTATGACTGCCCTGCCTCTCCCCAAGGGGCTCCCTTGACACCAACACCCTCCCCAAACACACACTCCTCTGTTTAGAGACCTGCAGGTGGATGAGCAGCATGGATGACAGAATTCATGACCCCAAAATAGCAACCGAACGACCGACCACTGGATGCAAGATGCATGCTGTAAATGCTGACAACAACAAAATAAGTGATAGAAAGTGTGTTTGGCCAATGTCAAGCAAATTGACACAAATACACACACCCACTCCTGTGACTCCTGTGGCCTTGTCCATATGGTGCCCATCAGATACATATTAAGATGTCCTTTAAGTATGGCATGATAGCAATGAAAATACAGACTGGACCTAAATGAGAGGCACTGTTTATGTCCCTGTTTTAGACATTACTTATTTATTTATTCCTGTAAATCCTTTTCTGAGTCAACTAAGATACAGTCATGATCTGTTAATTAGTTATTGGTTACATCAAAGACACTCTTGTCTAGTAAAAGATAACTTTGACCCGCCTTTTAAACCCATTTCACCAAGAAAATGTAAATTTTTAAAGTTTGCTGTCAGATGAAAGTAAAACTTTTGGAGAGGATGGAAAAAGTTGACCCTTAAAATTAATATTGTGGTTTATACTCACAGTTTCTTGGTCTTAAAAGACTCTGCAAACTCCCTGACGCTGCGGAGAGAAGCCAGGTTGCACATCATGGCCTCTACTCTTGCTTTATGCTGTTGAGACATAAAAAAAAAAGATTGTGACAACCATTAGAAAGAGCAAAGAAATTCCAAATAGATTTTGTCAACTGCCATTTTTCATCATGAGAAATGACAGGCTCATCAGTTAAAAACGCATACAATTTCATACCCTTAAAACATCAAACACAAAGATCTCTGGCTGGTACAAATAACATCTATCAGATGATTATCCATCCAGGAAGAGGGCTCATTGCTTTTGTTGAATCTTTAAAAAGAAAAGACTCACATTTTGTTTGTTCTTGATGTTCTCACTTGATTATCACTTTAATTAAGATTAGTAAAAAAAATGTAATTAATAAAAAAAACTGTCTTTTCTAGGGACTCTGGTGGCCTATTCAGACCGATACAAGACAGCTCTAAAACTGCTATTATGTAGCTTAGATGTCAACTTTACTACGTTAAATCTAATGAAAGAAATAAACCATCTAGCCAAAAACAAAAACCAATAAGGAGTAAAAGTTTATATTGTACGTGATTTCCTTGAATTTTAAGTTTGCATCTAAATCATGACATCAGGGGGACAAACCCCTCTTGAAAACAGGTATCCACCCAATAAGGAATGTAATAAACCTTTTAATTTAAAGGTTGTTAAAAGAAAAAAAAAGTTGAAAATGTATAAAAACAGAAATAAAAACAAAAAAAAAGATTGTATGTGATTGTATGTGATTGTATTGATTCTACGATCAACATGACAGTACTAGAGAAACTAATTGGTTCAACCAGGCAAACATGTAATCACTTCTCAGCATCCACTGCACTCCACCTGTTACTGCTCTGGCCTGGAGTTGCGACCATCTACCTGCTTCATGGAGTCCCCTCTTATATGGGCAATGCAGGCAAAATATTCAACCTTTCCTACTTTTTGGCACCCTTCTGTTGAGGGCCCCAAAAGGGTGAAGCTTGACAAACTTCAGTCCATTGACTGGTGGAAAGAATTGTCACTTTTTGTGTGACTCGGCACTGTTTGAAGCCACATGGCAAGAGGAAAGAACACAAACTGCAGGATGCCCACCATTCTCCTCCCTTGTTTCTGTGTTGTGTTGTTCTTTGTTATAATTCAAAGAAGGGGTCATGCTGCTATGGCATCAAGGTATTACGTCATTGATGCATTTAGTGCCATCTGATTGATACGCCACCTCCGAGGTAAGGGTACAGTTTTTTCTTCCCTCTTCTCGCTACTTCTTATTCTTCCTTAGATAATACACAGCAACAAATTTATTTTCCTTTGAAGTTAAAGTGTACATTAATTATCTCAAAGCCTCATTCATTTGGAAACTGAGGCAAAGCTTTTCAGGCTTCTCTATGTCCATTCTTGGTTAGTTTCAGCTGCTGTTGCTGTCTGATTCTCCTCATAATGCACCATATACGTCCAGAAGGAAACACATCCAGAATGCAGACAGGACAGTAGATTTGATTGCATTTTCTATACATTTTTTCTTTTATTTAACTTCTCCTCTCACCCAGATTTTGTAATATGGGACCATCAAAATGTTAGATTTGTTTGCGTTTCTAAATACATTTACGTAAATCAGTAAACTTCCTTGCACTTATATCTGTTGAATTAAGGTTCAGGAGCAGATTACAGTTTGAAGTCTGGTTTATTTCAGAAAACCTCTCATCACTTTTTGTAAATAAAGTTCATTAATTATAAAAGTGACTAAATATATCTCAAAGTAAGGAAACTCATTCTGCTTTTCTTTACCTTCCATTTCCTAACAACAATGAATTGAAACAGGTAGAAAGTGCAGCGCTAATCGTATTGTTTCTGAAAGAGCCACAAGGACTCTGTAGGTAGTGCGTTCTCAGTGCATATTTGAGTGTGTGTGTGTGTGTGTGTGTGTGTGTGTGTGTGGCTCATCTAATGCCATATGTTGGGAGACAGGGCGAGAATAAGAGAGGAACAGAGAAAGATAAATGACTTAAGAAGTGAATGCATAGCTGCATTTACACAGAGAAAAGACATGCTAAATATTCATCATCCTCTCAATCCCACTGTAAAATTCTGCTGCAGGCCAAAGGCCTCAGCAGGATACAGGCCTAAAGGGGCATATCTCTTCCATTCAGGTAATACTGTAACCATGTCATCTAAGTAATTTTCACTCCTCCTTTTCACCTCTTTCTTTATCTTTATCAACACAAACACCTCAACAAAGAAGCTAAGTTCAATCTACCCACTGCATATGAGTTCGCTTGGGACCTTAGCATATGTTAGCACAGGAGTGTGCAGCATGAAGTGAGACAGAGCACACTGAACCCAGAGAGCAGAGCATCCCTCATGCTCTGGTCTCTCAGCTCTCCCCTTCGTACAGCCCTGCATCCCTGAGGAATGCTGTCAGCTCACATTACACCCGGAAGAGCATTCAGCTCTCCATCCACCACCACCACCACTGCTGCTTCTGCTGCCGCTGCTCCACTGTCAGCCTTTTCCACTGATATGATCTCCTGTCTGAGGGCGTCATATGGGAACGTCTTTCCTCTGCATGTCTGTCTCTGCAAAGCTAAGTATACATGGCACACACAGCAAGGACGCTCCACAGAGCAGTGAGCACAACAAAAACAACAAAGGGTTAAGAGCACCTTCTGAAGGAAATGTGATTCTTCAGGCATTTTACAGACATGTTAACTGCCCCAGGGTGTATTTATACATGCATACACAGGCACATGCACGCCCACACATGCACACAACAAATTCAATGTTGTGACTCAAGGGTAAAACCATGCTATCACACCATTATCTATGCCTGAATTATTCTCTTGATGCCACTCTATACCATTATATGGATGCTATTACAGAACATTAAAGAGCTGATTATGACTATTACAGATATGATTATAGGGTACCTGCTTATATGATCCACACACAGCAGTAATCACAGGTGAGAGGAGACAACTGTCTAATTTAATGACTTGTATATGCAATATGCATCTATACTTCTTGCCACTTTCACACAGTTCACACACACATAAAGAGAGAGGTGGTAATTCGGAAAATAATTATAGATATGCATTAAGTATTTATACATATCTAATACAAGGTGTGCAGTAGTATAAAAAAAATCCAGGGTTTGGCATATATGTGTAGAAAAGTTGCTCAGTCAAGTTGCTCATTTTGAGAAAAAAAATTTGATTTTACTTTCAAACAAGGTCAGGGCATGCAGGGGTGAAATAATTAACAGGTCACTATAAGGCTTCCTCTACAGGGAAGCTCTCCATGTGTGTATGGCCAGCAGAGAAGATGAGAGCAGGTGTCAGCTTGACGAACACATACCCCCTTCTCTTGAGGCATGGAGGAAAGGGGAAGGAGAGACGGAGTAATGGGAGACCAAGAGCGAGGATAGTAAGGGGGCTATAAGGGGAGGGGTGTACTGGAGCAAATCCAGCAGGGAGAAGGTGAGCAGCCTGGTTGCCCGCTCGCCTACCCTCCCCCTGCAGATTGAAGTCTTGCGAAGAAAATAAAGTTTATTGCCTGGAAAGAGAGGGGTAGGGGGGGAGGGAAGCATGTAAAAAGCATTAAAGCGATGGAGGTGAACAATTAGACAGATGGCCAGGTTTTGGAAGGAGATGAAGAAAAAAAAAAGGGTAGAAAAAGACAGGGAGAATGCACAGACGCAATCGTTCAGGGTTTTTATGAGGACCTGACAACTCCTGTTCTGTTCAAGGGCGAAGGAAAAGTGAGAGGCAGCGAAGGTTCTCTGGTTAACTCTGGAGCAATCGCTGAGTATGCAACACCACAGAACTCTGCTCGGGGTGACAGAGCTTACTGCCCCTAGCTACACACAACCTAACGCTCCTTCTAAAAGCTAAAGGACAATAATGAATGAAGAACATCTAAATAAGCTAAACAGCTTGAAAACTTGAAACGGCTTCAAAACTTTTGCTCCTCATGACTCCAGAGCCACAAAAGGTTCTGAACAGAACTCATCAAGCAGGTAAGATGAGCTTCGAATGCCTGAGCCCTCAACTCCTGCTGTCACCTCTCACCCTCCACCTGCACCTGCAGCCGTCCATCTAACAGAGCAGCTTTCTGTGATCGTCTTTACTTTAAGCTCAAAAGAGGGAGGGAGGTAGAAAACCTTTGTATGTGCAAGTTGAGCAACTACTGCAGAGCTTCTCCTTGCCTCTCCTTGTGTTCCCCATGCATGTTGGGAAATGACATGCGGTCCCTGCTTTAAAGAAATATCAAGAAGGAGTGGAGGATAGGGAGAGAAGTGCTTTAATACAATTATAACAGGGGCCATCCAATCCAATAAAATAAAGAAGTATTAGAGCAGGGGAGCCCCATCCTGTTCAATAATACACTGGACCACTCAACTAACTCTTAAGACACACACATGTAGGTGTACTCACACATACGCACACAGGTACATACACTTCGCTGACCCCTTTAATAGCACAGCAGCCACCCCTAATGGACGCAAGCAAGTGGAACCGCCAAATAATACACTGTCTTAATGCACTAGGCTCAATCTCATCCCCCCATTCCCCTTATCCTCCTCAGCCTTCACTCTCATACTTTAACCCCTGTTTCCATCTTCCCTAACCTTGTGCTGCTCACCACCTCAGTGCCCCTTATAGATCACCAAAGCAGAGGCAACACTTAAGGAATCAAAACTACCCCCATATATACAACACACTTAACCTGCAGCCACCCGTTAACACCTCAGGCATGATGAAGAAGGGGAGGGGGTTAAAAAAATTTCTAGAGTTTAAAATAGCTTCACTTTCTGCAAATATGAGCTTCATAATATCAACATACAGCAAGAGCAATATTATATAAATGTATCCTAACCAGCAGGTGCAGAGTAAAGGTGTTGTAATGGCGATGAAAGTGAATGAGCAGGGAAGACACCATGTGAAAAGGGCACCTTATAAAAGCAATTAGAGAAATGACTTTGAGTCCCTCTTCTTGCTCTGTAGATTAGAACAGGCCTCGGAGGGAGGAACACAGGCAACTCGGATCTCTCTGACCTTGTCCGCAACACACCACACTAAATTGGCCATCAGCTTTTAAGACTCATATCATAGATATTTATATATTTTTAGTAAAATGAAAAAGAGAAAAGGAAGGAGAGGAGAAACTGTGGAACGTGCAGGTCGTATATCATCCTGTCACAATTATGACGTTTGTTCATAAATACCAACCAATCTCCTCTCCACCTGGCTAAGTCACATGTGCTTGTGCTTATGCACGCGCCACATGCCAACAAAGAAATATGAACACACACCACGTGCAGTAAATGCACATCCATGCCACAAATTTTAAAAAAAAACAGACATCTGTCTGAGCTCCCTACCACGGGCCTGAGAACTGACCTCCACACAGAAGAAGAGACTGAACACACACTCGGGCAACATGCTTTCTAGCACCTAAGACGCAAAAAAATGCAAACATTCTGCACATTATAAACACAAACATGCACAAACAAACAAATGAATGCCCACATACGCATCCCCTTCCTCTCCGACGTGCACACACACTGCAATTAATAGGGAGGCAGGTCTCTGGTGAGGAAGAGAAAGTGCCTGTTCAGCACATACTGGCAGAATATGCAATTTCCTCCAGTTAAGTCTGTATTAAATTGATTTCTTCTTTCTCTGACACGGACTGGGTTTTTCCCCCCTAATGAAAGCTGGATAATCTACAGGTTTTCCCTTTCCTGAAATCAAGTTACAAATCAAGCTATTGAAGGGGCAGATATGGGAAAGGTGAAGGAAGGACATGGGATGATTTTCTAGATGAGAAACATGAAGAATGAGGCACATACGTGCTGATACTCTTAACATGGACATCAGGGGCATATGACACACACACACACACACACACAGGAAAAAGGCCCTGTCGCAATTAAGCACAAAGCTATATTTCTATTCAGTGACTCCATAATGACAGGATGTGATAGTAAACACAGCATTAATATATGTAATAAATTAATCGCTTGAGTCAGAAAATCACACAACTGACGGAAAGGCTGCAGACAAAAACTAACAATCCCCTCCCCCACAAAAAAGGCAGCATGCAGAAAAAAGCAAACAGCAATTACAGATGAAAAAGGAGGCGATTTACTTTATTTAAGTAATAATAAAATATATACATACATATATACATACTCCGTTTAAAGTATAATTTCCTAGGAATTAGCTATAATTGATTATTAGGTGTAATTTGTACTTTAAAATAAACAAATGTTCTGATTGTGCCGGAGAATTAATTTATCTTTTTATGGTAAAGGATGCATTAATATGCAAGAAGAATTTTAATGTTGTAGCTAATCCAAGTGAAGCCATTTTAAGTACTCTATGAGATGCTGTGTAATAAAATTTACTAGACTCAAGGCATTACATTGTATATGCTCACCACAGAGATTAAGGATCTTAATTTGCTACGTATGTAACTCTTCATTTAAATAGTCAAAAAAATGTAGTCAAGTGTTGAGTGCAGTATTTGGGAATACCTGGACCATTTGTTGCATTTCTTGTCTTTTTATATGTTTTAAATGGCTAAAGTTTCATTACAAATATCTGCAAAATACTTGATGAAGTTGAAGTTTACCACAGCTTTAGTTGAACTGAATAAAATGCGTTTATTTTAAATATTACAGTGCATTTTAAATGAGAAATGTCATGCAAAAAAATTTACCCTACATAGAACTGTAATTTTAAACGATATGGAAAATGATACTGATTAAGTTATCTATTCAAAATATTATCCTTTTGTAATATAACAAGGTATAAATGCATATTTATGCTGGTATATTTTTATTAAAAACAATCCAAATACATGAAGCCTTCCTCTATAATAAAAACAATTAAAGGAACCTGTGAGGTTATTTAAATTGATACATGACAATAGAAAGTGCAAAAAAAATTATTTTGTAGCCTGAGGTTTTCAGGTTTTGAGTAATAAGGCATGATATTGTTAAGTTATCAAGTAGTTCTTAACCTTTCTAAAGAAATGGGTCAAAGAAAAAGAAAAGATAAGGAGAAGAAAAGACAAGGCTGCAGCTGAAGACAGACTGAGAGAGAGACAGAGATGGGAAATGAAAAGGACAGGGCGGTCATCATAATTGCAGAGTTTGCTTTTCGGATGCAGACAGACCAGGGCCATGGGGCCTGAGGCAGATATCAGATTCCACACAAACACACACAAACACACACACAAACTTACACATGCACCATAAATACAAAAATGCACACAAAATACACCACAGCCTGCTCATGTCAGTGTTTTTCATTAAGGTAAAGGACAGCTAATTTAAGAGGGTGTTTTGTTGGCATTTTTGTAACATTCAGCCTCCAAAACGAACAGTTTTATACATCTTGTCTCTCAGTTTTTCTGAGTCTGTGTGTGTGTGTGTGTGTGTGTGTGTCTCCTTTTCTGCCTCAACTTTGCTTCTCCGCTCCTTCATCCAGGGCAAAGCCTGATCACATTTACATTAAAAAGTGATGGAGATTTAAATAATGTGTCTATGTTCTCAGAAAGACATCAAGAGATTTTCATCTTCCTCTCCTCTTCCTCTCTGTCTCTTCTTCTGCATTT
Source organism: Melanotaenia boesemani (assembly GCF_017639745.1). NCBI lineage: Eukaryota > Metazoa > Chordata > Actinopteri > Atheriniformes > Melanotaeniidae > Melanotaenia > Melanotaenia boesemani. Next base: position 29,871,294 of record NC_055691.1, read on the forward strand.
CCTCACCCTCTCCTGCTCCTATCTCCCCCCCTCATCTTACCCACTCTATCTCTGCCAGATTCGCAGACAGTGCACATTTTCCTGCATGTCTTCAGTGTAACCGATACCGCTAACAACCAGGATTTTAATGCGATCCATATTGCTCCCTAATATTTCAGATCTCCGAATAAGCGCTGGCAATTACATATTTACACCCAACTTATTTTGCAATTCTGCATAGGGACTTTAGTGTCTGGCTGAACGGCACGAGCAGACTTAGATGCTGATTACATTGTGGTTAGATTACAATAAAGGAGAAAAACTCCTAGACCCTGTGCACTTCTAGCATATATACACAACTTTCTGTTTAGGGGCGTCAGCAATAAAGCTCCACTCTCTCAAGTACAACATAATGTGTTCTTTTCAAGTGTGGCAGTAATGTGATTGCTTTATCTAAACCGGCTAGTTTTGCACAGTTTAATTTCTCCTGAATTGTTCGTGACTTGTATCATCTCTGTATCCCGAGGACTGGTAAAGCAGTAAAACACAGGCAGAAATGCAGGCATTTACTCAAACGTACTCTGTTGTAGAGTACACACATCGCAGTGCAGACATAATAAATTAAGCCTCTTTGATTTAGTTACAGAGCGCTTTTTGTATCAGCTTTATAAAAACATAAGCACTGCATAATTGAATAAGAAAAAAATCGTGCAATTAAGAAACGTGGAGGCCTTTGATGTGAGTAAGTATATAAAAGGCCTTTTGATGAGGGAGTGTGTTACACTCCTCAGGGTCTGCTATGCACTTTGATTAAAAGCCTTTTGTTTGGCAATGTCCTAAACTGCCTGCCATTTTTCAAGGGTTACAATAGTTTTGTGTGGAAACAGAGGAGATTGTGCATTATCTCTTTTCTCAGGATATCAAATCTTGTTGTCTTTTATATGAAATCAAACAGTGAAGACGTTGTTTTATCATCCCAAGTGGAATAAATGACTGAAAATAAGGCTTTGGCTCAAGTGTATAACAATGAATAAAAAGGGGGAAAAACAGGGCTTTCCATATAACATTTTTATCACCATTATTATTGTTGGTGTTCTTAATAAATTTATAAACACATTCATTACAAACAAGTGCAGTTATTCAAGCACCAGCACATGATCTACTGTGCGCTGCCTGCTGATAAGGTCATGTAGTTGTGCATTCTGTTAAAATGTTCCACAAAATTGAATAATACATTTCTCATCATGCATCTTTAGCCCCTTGTCACCCGCCAATAGCATGATAGACTCTTGTTGAACAATGTAATAAATGCATCACGTGACCTCAGCAAAGGCCAGAGGTCAGCGAGCCGCAGATTGTCAACGGAGCCCTGGCATGACAGAGAATAAATGATGCCTTGTAAACAAATTGACTTATTACTTTAATTCATGCAGTCTGATTCAATTTGCTGGAGGAAGAGTCCTTCAGAAGGGAGTAGAAGAGCAAAGGAATGGCAGCGACAAGGGAGGAAAGAAGAGGAGAACGTGGTTGGCATACCTCTTCCTCCCCTTTCATTACTCCATCCCACAACGTCTTTAGCTTCACTGAATGAAAGTAATTGCATCAACAATCCTGATTATCATACAAGACTGCAGTTTTCTCTAGAAGGTGAGTTTATGTTTGTCTGTCATATTAAAGTTGCTTTAAACTCAGTTTGCGGCCTGTAATGAGACATTATTCCACAAACGACTGCACAAAATGCATGTTGCATAAACAAGTTTAGATTGTTGAGGAAAAATTAAAAAATGAAAATGTACAAACTTTGGGGGCACAAACAGACTTAGACCACTGAGGCAGCAGCTGGTGATGCTTAAATCTGAAGGAATCTTTAAAGAAATCTGTGTGAATTTTTTTCTTTTTGTGCAAAGGGCAAATGTTAAAAGCCCATCTCCTATTCCTTCCTATTAACCTAAAAAACCTAAATTAAATATCAGTCTTAAGTTTGCTCTATGACCTAATGCTGCATTAGGTCTCTCTTCAGTTTGCTCCTTAATTCCATCAGAGTAATCCCACGTTATTGCCCTCTAACAGTACCCTAAACGGAGAATAAAAAGTTTGCTTCCCTCTAGCAGTGTATTACCAGGAAACAACAGGCCCTCTCCTCATTAAGTTATAGATATAAATGCTCCAAAGCATGAAATTACCCCCGAGCCTCCCTCTCCAAATAACCTGGTTTGCAAACAAATGATCCGAGCACAAGCAGTAAAAGGCAGATTATTAAAATAATAGGAGGGATTTAAATTTGCATCCACAGAACAATTCAGCAAAGGACTGTGCAATTACTCCTCCCCTCCTCCCCCCTGTTCATTCCACCTTTCCACTGGCAAGCCCTGAGCCCCTCACACTTTATTGTGTCCATCTGTTCTTTCCAGGAGACACAAGCAAAGTTTGGTATCTTCATGTGTCTACATATCTGGTCAAATATAGGAATATGTGTTTTTTACAGTGTCTGGTATTTTTGTTTGCCCAATTTAAAACCACAATCAGTTTCCCCCCTTATAGTTTCTACTATTACCTTTCCCTATACAGTATTCTTCTCTTGCTATGATAAATATCTAACTTTATCCTGAGACAATAACAATCCCTCCTATGCTGAAGTAAATGGGGAAAGATGAGTGAGAGAGGTGAGCAGGAACGGACGAGGCAAAGTGTGCTCAGGTCTGCATTACCTCTGAGTTATGGCCTCCATTTGCATCTCAATCAGCCTCTTTAGAAAGCCCACCACCTTGGTAACACCCCCATCACACCACAGCCACCCCAGGTAATCAGAGAGATTTAGGGGTACTGGCAGACTACCATGGGCACCCGCTGGCTGGGGTTCACAGCTCATTCTCAGCCCCTGGTCTCGATAAGGGCCCTCTGGGCCACATCCAAACACTGGAGAATGGCAGCACTTAACAAGACTGAAGAAGACCAAAACAGACAAGCAGCAAGAACAAGCCATAAAACAGAAGGAAAACAAAGCATCTGCGCGATTGTAATGGATTTGAGTTCTGTATTGCTGCCTCATTATAACAGCAGCAAAAAGGAAAACTTGAACTTGTGACCTCAGGTGAAAACATTTTATCTCAGAGCTGAGGACGGCGCTGACACCCTCCCACTGCACCCCTGCAGCAAAAACAGGCTCTCTAATGTGTAATGGGAGTACATGCACCTACAACCACACACATACACACACTCACACACAAAGCTGCATGCTGTGATTTGCAGATAGCAAATGCTCCACTTGAGAGTTGCATCTCTAGTTAGCACTGTCTCACAGCTGAACCCTGCGAAGGTATTATTACCTACAGTCAGCCCTATTGATATTGTGACTCCAGCATCTGTTCACCTCCTTGTTACTGCCTGGACCTCGGCACAACATCCTATCTGACTGTGCACATGGCTTCTGTGTGTGTGCATGCTTGTGTGTATCTAAGACCTCTGGGCTAGAGAGTAGTCACTGTACACAGTGGAAGATGAGAGGCTGAAGAGGCTAATAGAGAAACACTCAACACACCAGGGGCCTAATCAACTACGAAGGACACGTACCCATAGCTCCAAATCCCTCTCTTACACAAACATTCTGGCCTTTCTTTCCTCCTCTAATCTTGCTGATACTCCACACTGTCTACACTGATGCCACATAGCACAAAAACTTTGAGAGCAAACCTTGTAGTAAAACAACAATAAAAGAGGACGAGACTGGAAACCAAACTTCAGCTACAGACGGCTCAGGTGAGCGTGAGAAAAAAAAAGAAAACAGAGAGGGTGAGGATTCAACGTAAAGAGATCCAGAGTCAGGAACTGAGGTTCAGTTATCAGAATCAAATATTAGTCAAGGAAAAAAAAAAAAAAAAAGTGGGGTGTGGGCAACATTAATCAAAGTGTTCACCTAGTGGGCAGCCATATGGCAGATCAGCACGCCAACAGAGCAAACTTGCTGATCTTCAGTAACGGAGTGCAATTAATTCCACTGGCTGCATTCATCTCTTGCTCACACACTGAAGGGAAGGAGTAAGAAAAGAAGGAGAGGGAACAGAGAAGGGTTTGTTATGACTCTTTACTCTTCCATCTTTTTTCTTTTCTCTCTCTCTCTTGTAGCAGAGAAATCAAACCAAGGTGATGAATGAGGTGGACACAAGGGCCTCGGGTAGCTCCTGTGGCGATAGTGCAGGTTGATGTGAGGTGGGACAAGAAAAATTGAGAAATTAGGAAGCTGAGGAGAGTATGCAGCCATGGGGATGGGGTTAGCTTATTTAAAGATTTTTCCAAGGCTTCTGCCTTAAAAGCTTCAATCATGCGTCTTCATTTTCCACTAAAAATATCTCAAATGCACTTAAATCAGTTAAAAATATGAGTCTTGATTGTATCTTTCTAATTTGGAAACTGTTTAACAATTTATTAGAAGTATTTAGAGGAAACTCCAAATGGCAAAGCCAAACACACAAAGTCTTAGAGCAATGCAAGCGATAATCCACCTCAATGGCACGATAATGCCACTGCTATAAAGAATAAAACCCAAAAAATTCAACTAAAATACATATTTGAACACAAATAAAAACATTTAACCACTTTCCAGTTTCCAAAAATCACAGTACCATCCTGAAAATTTTTGAGGAAGGCTGAAAAAATGTTGAAAAGGTTTGTAATGCATGTGCACGTTAGAGATCGAGAATTCACAGCTCCTTGTTGGCAGCTGAGTCACAAAAATATGCAAATTACCCTCAAAACTCAATCTGAATAGATCTAGATTGAAGTCTTTCTCTGGAAGATTAAACCAACTATAATGTTTTTATTAATCATATATCATTTAATTAAAATGGAAATTAAAAGACAAACATGATAATGATAAGTGATGTTATTCTCAACCATTTCTTTGTCAGTTGGATAGCAAACGTGTAAGAGAAAGATGGCAAAGTAAAAGCATTATGACCACACGCGCACACACACCCTCATGGCTCTCATGCCACGTTCAGCTCTCTGTAAAATTAGCATCTCCCATGGCTCTTCACACAAGCTCATCTCCATTAGCCACAACCCAGTAAAACTGACTCGTCCAAATGAGTTGTGCATTCCCCTGGCCCTCTCAACTATCCCATCCATACAAATACACAGCATCTGTTATCTCATGTCCATTCAGAAGTCAACACGTCCCATAGGCGTATTCACCATACCACTCATACCAATATCATAAATGACTGTAGAGGAAACCTTCATTAGGGCAGCAATGCCCCTTTACCCCCTTAATCAGGGCATTTTCCTTGTGCACAGAGGAAAAGTATTTTATGGTCCAAATGGGGGCTCTGTTAATGAGGAACTGTACACATCTCCATTTCCTGTCTAGCCCGTTCTGCAGTTCCTGTAGTTAGGGCTAATATAACCACAAGGCTTTTTTAATGAGCTATATTCATCTTGGTCACACACCAACCATCACACTGACCGAATAAATACAAACACAATAAGTGTTTGGCTAATTATTGTAATATAGCAATGGAAATTATTAAAAAAATCAGGATTTAAAAAGAGAGGGAAAAAAATAGATGTCTTAATTTTTTGAACAAAACTATTCACTTCACTTCAAGCAACTTTGCTTTACTGCATTATGAAGACGACCAAATTTCTATAAATGTCACGGCAAATTCTGTTTCAAAGTTCCCACAAACGCTCTTCTTGTTCACATTCTGCTCTCGGCCCACTCAATCTTCTCAATCCCCCTCTCTACACCTCTGATCCCTCAATGTCCCTGACTTTCTTTCCCTCCATCATCCCCTCTTCACTCCCAGGCCTCGTTGACATTAACCTGGAGCACTCACATTTTCCCATGGTTCTCCATGTTGCTCTCCACATGTCAGAGCAGGAGGCTTTATGGCCCACATCCATCAGCGTCACATGCCAGGATTTATGGGAGATGGAGTCCAAACCCAATAGCTCTGAATCAGTCTTGAAGAAGCCGACCCCTGGGCAGCTGTGAGATGTAATAGATGAGCATCCAAGCCCCCCACCCCCACATAATACTACCTCAGTCATCCTCCCACTTCTCTCCTTTCCCATACTCTGCTTCTCCCTTCATCTCCCATGATTTTTCTCCTGTGCACATCAGTCCAATGTCTTGTCATTGGTCATTCATTTAAACCTAATGGAGATTTGGTTACCAAAAATTAATGAGGCTCGCTCACTCACAGAAATATTCAGGGCACGTGTACCATCATATACTCATACTGATAACGCAGCTCATCATTCATTGCTGTGAGTATAGGGTTTTATTTGGGCTAATTTATCATGACACTATATTAACAGGCACTGGTGCCCCTCAGACGAGAGAAGAGAGGCCCCAATTACCTTGGTTCACCGTTTACAGCCACAGACGGACCTGTAGGGATGGCAACAGCCTGTCAAATTAGCCGATCCTGCAACTCGCTGTCTTTTACAAAATTCTGCTGTTGTGACAAGAGAGAACACTCTGGAGTAAGAATGACTGAATTAGATATTTTTAACATATATGCTCAGTAGTTTATTCAAACTGTCAGGGTGCATGGAGCCATAAAGGACCCAAAAATGCAAGGGGAAGGGTCAGGCGGACTTCAGAACAAATTTTATATAATAAAAGAAAAGTGCTGCACTGGCACGAAAGAACAAGATCAGGAGAACAAGAACAAGAAAAAAAAAAGAACTCATAACCAGTAGAAGTACTGACAAAGATCTGAAGACACGAGGACGGACCATGAGAAAACACAAGGACAGGTGACGAGGATCTGGCAGTGAACTAAAGAAACCAAGGGTGTGTGTGTGTGTGTGTATATATATATATATATATATATATATATATATATATATACACACACACATACATATATATATGTACACACTGGAAGATGACTAAGCTAATGAGGAGCGTGTGTAGCAATCAGCAAATTAAGACCAGGTGTGCTAAAAGCAGGAAGTAAAGAGAAGAAAATAAACAGTTTACTGAACTCAAGTAAATAAAACATGAAACCAAAACAGGACTAAAAGACAAGAAACTATAGAACAGATTACATCAGAAACAAGCAATAAAGAACTAAACCAAAAAACCTTGAACCATGATGCAAAATAATAAAAGGTTCAATAGTTTCCAGATCTGTAATAATGCAAATAGTATACTGGCATGAAATGGAGACGACCATTTTCACATAGAATTTGTGTGTGCGACGAAATGGAAAAACTACTTCCCTTCATTACAGGAAGGCATGGAAATGCAAAAGCTTTTGTACAGCAGCAACCTGTATGTTAACACCAAGGTACTTAATTTGAGGAGCTGACAGATTCCTTTAGACCTTGGTTTTCTGCATTTTCTGGGCTCAAAGGTGCAGCCTTTGGACGAGCCCATTATGGTGACTTAAATATCTCCCACTTACTTTATTCAGTCCCTGGTTCCTGCAGTGGAAATTTGGGGGTTTAGAGAAAGGATCTACCAAAAGTTCTTAGTGTTAAAACTCCATGCCCTCTAAAGAGAGAGATACAGGTAACACGGAAACAGCTGTGAGGATGGAGGAGATTCAAGCCATGCTGCTTTAGAAATAGGGTGTATAGAGCTGGACTATGAGATGACTGAGATGAAATGAAATGAAATGAAATGAAATGAAATGAAATGAAATGAAATGAATGAAATGAAATGAATGAAATGAAATGAAATGAAAAATACTTTATTAATCCCAAAGGGAAATTCAATATTGTAGTAGTAGTAATTTTTTTTTTTTTTTTTTTTTTTTTTTTTTTTTTTTTAAACAATCACATTAATTAATTAAGGGCTTTGTTCTTCAGCCTGATAGCTGCTGGAAGGAAGGATCTTCTGTATCTCTCTGTCTTGCATCGGACTTGAACAAGCCTCCCACTGAACACACTCTGTTGTTTCGTCACGGCGTTGTGTAGAGGGTGTGAAGGATCTTCCATTATCTTCGTCAGCTTGTACAGAATTCTTTTTTTGATGATCAACTCCAGCGGCTCCAGAGTTACTCCAAGCACAGAACCAGCTTTCTTGATCAGTTTGTTAATTCTTTTCAAGTCTCTGGTTCTGATGCCGCTGCCCCAGCAGATTGCTGCAAAGCTGATTGCACTTTCAACAACAGACCTGTAGAACATTTGCAACATTTTGGTGCAGACGTTAAAAGATCTCAGCTTCCTTAAGAAGTAGAGTCTGCTCTGACCTTTCTTGTAAATGTACTCAGTGTTGCTTTTCCACTCAAGTCTGTTGTCCAGCTGAACTCCAAGGTACTTGTATTCCTCCACCACCTCCACCTCCTCTCCCATGATGGAAACACTTCTATGTGTGTTCTTGTTCCTCCTGAAGTCAACAATCATCTCCTTTGTTTTCTTGGTATTCAAGATGAGATGATTGTCACCGCACCATTTCACAAACTGACCGACCAGTTCTCTGTACTCTGCTTCTTGTCCATCACTGATACACCCAACAACTGCTGAGTCATCAGAGTATTTCTGCAGATGACAGAACTCAGAGTTGTACTGGAAGTCTGAGGTGTACAGCGTGAATAGAAATGGTGAAAGTACAGTCCCTTGTGGTGTTCCAGTGCTGCTGACCACCATCTCAGACACACAACCTTTCAGTCTCACAAACTGTGGTCTGTTTGTGAGGTATTCGTAAATCCAGGTGGTTGTGGAGGGATCCACCTGGAATTTCTGCAGCTTCTCACACAGCAGAGCAGGCTGAATCGTATTAAAAGCACTTGAGAAATCAAAGAACATGACCCTCAAAGTGCTGCCTGACTGGTCCAGATGAGAGTGGGCTCTCTGAAGCAGGTATATGATGGCATCTTCAACCCCAAGCCCATTACGGTATGCAAACTGTAATGGGTCCTGAAAGGTGTTCACCTGCTTGCTGAGGTGAGCCAGTAAGAGTCTCTCCAGGACTTTCATGACGTGAGATGTCAGGGCGACTGGTCTGTAGTCTTTTGGTTCAGCTGGTTGTGGTTTTTTAGGCACTGGAACAAGGCAGGATGTTTTCCACAGCACCGGGATTCTTCTCTGACTCAGGCTGGTGTTGAACAGGTGCTGGAGAATCGGACATAGCTGTTTTGAGCAGGTCTTGAGAACTCTGGGACTGACACCATCTGGACCTGCAGCCTTGTTCTGGTTCAGTTTCACCAGTTGTTGCATGACTTGGTTACAGGAGACAGACAGAGTGGAGGTGGAGGCAGAGGAGGTTTCAGGAAGTCCTGATGTGGAGGGAGATGAGGTTGTGTCCAGGTCCTTGACTGAGCTGCAGGGTGACAGAGTGGAGGTGTGACAGGAAAGCTGTGGGCTCATGGAGGGTGTGTGGCTAGTTGGGGTTGAAGCAGGAGATGAGCTAAACCTATTGAAGAACATGTTCAGTTCATTCGCTCTGTCCAGACCTCCATCGGTCTGATCCTCCTTTATCCCGAAGCCAGTGATCTTCTTCATTCCTGACCACACATCCCTCACATTGTTTTTCTGAAGCTTACTTTCCAACTTCTTCCTGTAGTCCTCCTTGCACTTCTTCGTTTGTGTTTTAAGTTGTTTTTGTGTGGACTTCAATAACTCCCTGTCTCCATCCCTAAAAGCTTTCTTTTTGATGTTCAGCAGCTTTTTCAGGTCACTGGTGATCCAGGGTTTGTTATTGGGGAAGCACCTCACTGTTCTTGTTGGAACGGTGCTGTCCACACAGAAGTTAATATAATCTGTCACACACTCAGTCAAGGCGTTGATGTCATCTCCATGAGGTTCACATAGGACGTTCCAGTCTGTAGCCTCGAAGCATCCTCTCAGAGCATCTTCAGCTTCATTAGACCAGGTTCTAATAGCCTTTCTAATGACTGGTTGTTGCTGAACGATGGGCTTGTAGGAGGAGGAGAGAAGAACTAGGTTATGGTCTGATCTTCCTAAAGGTGGCAGGGCAAAGGAGCTGTATGCATTTTTAATATTTGCATAAAATAAGTCCAACGTTTTGTTTTCTCTGGTGGAGCAGCTGACAAACTGTTGGAAAGTTGGTAGAGTTGCAGAGAGGGAGATGTTGTTAAAATCTCCAGAGATAGCCACAAATGCGTTTGGATGTTGTGTTTGAAGCCTGGCCACTACAGAGTTAATGACATCACAGGCTGCGTCTGGAGCGGTACCAGGTAATATATATACCGCTACCAGAATAACGCATGTGAACTCTCTGGGTAAATAATACGGGCGGAGACTCACAGCTAGCAGTTCAATGTCTCTTGTGCAGATCTTCTCTTTAACAGTGACATGTTCAGGATGACACCAGCGCTGGTTTACCAGCACCGCAATTCCACCTCCCTTCAACTTCCCGCTGAGTTGTTTATTGCGGTCTGCACGGACCGTCCTGAAGCCGTGTACAGACGCATTACACTCTGGGATGTGTTCATGCAGCCATGTCTCGGTGAAGCACATAATACTGCACTCTCTGTATTCTTTAAGAGACCTGGTTAGCACCTGAAGTTCATCAATTTTGTTAGCTAGCGATCTCACGTTTCCCATAACAACCGTTGGAAGAAACGGTTTGAATCGCCACCGTTTTTCTCTCTGCCTCGCTCCTGCCCTGCATCCTCTTCTCTTTCTTTTCAACTCCGTTGGGATTTGAAGTGTTGTTTCACTGATAATCTTGAGTTTGGAGAGTTTTATCAGTTGATCCCGATGGTAAACAAGTCTCGTTGCCATGGTGACTCACAATAACAAGTCTTGCAAAAACAGAAAAATATTCAGAAAAATCTCCCATATAGCACAGCCTCTGACCAGCGTGAAAAATCAACCCGAACAGACACAGATTGACAGCTGATGTCTTAAAAAAGACGGCTATATTGCAAAAAATCACGAGTTAAAAACAGAGCTACTACAATTGCTGCTGCCACCTAGCGGCGCATTCTAGAACGAGATGCAACAGGCCAAATAACTACTGCCAAGTTTGTGCCCGATAGTCTTGATGTTGTCAACTGACCGGCACGCAAAAATTGACTATATCTTGTGCATCTCACTTGGTGCCGTTTTGGCTGATCCCAAATTTTTGCAACTTGTCGTGCTGTGAAAGTGGTGCATTGAAATTACAGGAAGAGCTGCAGTGAAGTGTGTGTGCGTAGGTTCGTCTCTGTAGGCATCTGCATGACTCATCAAAACCCAACAAGGTGCAGCTGCTGAAAATGTTTAAATAACATTAAAAACTACTAAAGGTTACAGTAGATTTGTGTAACAAAATAATTGTGTGTATACATATAATGTACTTCCAGAGTTATTACTGTCAGACGATGTATTAATGATGGCTGACAATTGGTTCGTGGGTCTTCTTTTACCGTGGTAACATGGCACCACAGAGAGCAAGAATAGCACAGACAATCCTACCTAAACATTTAGACTGTTAAGGGTTCAACATCTATGTATTCAAACATAATGCATGCCAGTGGGAACACACTTTTACACTCAAAATAGCAAGTTAACAGGACAATGACATAATAGGATTTAGCTTAATTTAGTCATTATACTTGGAATCAATTTTTTTTAATGGTCTGACTTTAGGCAAGAGAAAACTAGCTTCATATGTCTCCTGTTCCATTATTCAGTTGCAAAGTTATGGATGGACATTCAGTGTTTGGGAGAAGGGCTTAACGATCCATTAGTTAACACAATAGGAGCAAAATTGATGGATTAAAAAAGAAGCACAAAATATTGGATGTCAGAAAGCAGACAATGTCAACAACATACCTTTGTGAGAACTCAAAGTTTGTGGTCATTAAGTTGGAATAACCAAATCAAGAGATTTTTATAATCCCATGAGGCAACAATTCAGTGAACTCTGTAGGTCAAACTTTTGACTGGTATTGTAAATGCAAACAAAATACAATGATTTGCAAATCTCACAACATAGTTACAACATAGTAAACATATATTGCTGGACTTGAGACATTTTACCATTTTATAAAAAATGTCATCTCATCTTTGACTGGACAGCAGCAACATATCTAAAAAAAAATCTAAGATTTTCAAATCAGAACATTTTGCTTTTATTTATACCATATCTGATGTAGTGTCCCAAACCTTTTTCTGTGTGTATAATTTTCAAACTGCTCAAAACAGGAAATTTGTTAACATCCTTCAGCTCAGTGAGATCACATGACCACTTTTTGTTCTTATATAGATCAACACCGTTGTTTTGTTTTTTGTTTTTCGCTGTATTTTCTCAAGTTAGTGCTGTACTTATTAATCTTTTCTCTGTAGTTAATCTTCTCTATCTGTATTTTTTCCTAAAAGATGCGCCGTCTCGCTCTCTATCTCACTCTGTTTTTCCTGCTCATGTTTCCGCATGTCCAAATTTTCATTGATCTGTGTTTGTTTTGATTGTGTGCAATTGCACACAATGCAGTTCACAAGCATTGTTCCCATTCTCCATATTCTGTAAATCTTTACTTTCCTCTGATAGAAAAAAAAAAATCAATTCCTTTATGACAGCAACTCAACCCAAAGTTTTTGACACATATCTCCACCTCTTGGTCACATTAATCAGCAGAGCTGCTGTGGTCTACATATAGCACTGTGACTGAGGGAGTTAGAGGTCAGAGATTAAACTGTGTTCACTGGTTTACAGCAGGTTTTATTACAGTTATTTGATATATTTACCAATCCTGTTCACCTTCTAACCTACCTTTATATAGAGCTGGTTATCTAAAAGTTGTATAGTAAATACACACACACACTTTTCAATTGAACGATAGAAAATAATATTGCCCTGCGGCCCCCCAAACAGGTCTGGACCCTAATAAATGCTTTACGCTCTGAAAGAAACAGCGAGGTAGCTCCGACACCTCTGAGCCTCCCTCAACGTCCACACACATGTCTACAGACGTGAGCCTGGTCACAGGTCAGAAGAGCTTGTAGCTCTCTGTAGTAAAGGGGAGCATAGTCACTTGAACCTGTAATATGCTCCCCTCTCCCCAGGTGCCACTTGTTGGGGTTTTAGTGCAGGGGAAATTACTCCTGCTCTCCGTGTGTCAGCGCTGGTCTCAGGCTGAAACTGGCGGCTATACGCACCCGTAAACACAGACATGAGCACACAGCTACTGTAAGCCTTAGAGGAAGTCAGACAATAGCAGCATGACAGATGAATCATCGGGCTATGCGAGGTTCGGGGGGGTTGCATTTACTCAAGAACATCAACAAAACATTTTATAGGTGTGTGCTTCACACACCATTAAAAGGCAGTAACTGATTTGAAAGTATAAGCAGTTCAAATGGCACTAACAGATTAACAACCCCACTCTCCTTCCAGCATTCCCACAGGCGAGTCTGCTCAATAGATGAAAAAAATTGCGGATATGACTTGGCTTTTCCATCCAAACAGCAGGTGTGGTGTTAAAATAAACTAAAACCGTGGTTTATTTACACTGCAGACACAAGATCAATAAAGCTGTGTAAGATTAGGATACATTAATTCTGTACTGTAGGCCCGAGCATTTGCAAGTCTGTAGGCTTAATCATGGCTAGAATGAGTTTTGGCTTTTTCATCATCAAAATGTTCAAGAAAAATGAACACAACATCTAGCCTACTCTGCAAGTCAACTATGTGCTGAGAGATAATCACTGATATGGGGCAGGAGAGAATGAAACTAATAAAAAGCCAGTGTATCTAAGTATCGCAGTTAAGCATTAGTCACGTGAGGGCAACTACACCACAACTCCGGTGTTCTTTAAATGAATCCTTCTCGTCCTGGGCTTGATTTATGGACCTGTAAAAACACACGTTGTTTTTAATCTACTGCTGCTCGAATCTGCCTGTCTAATGAAATGTGGATCTGAGTGTGTGTATGTCTGTGTGTGTTGAACAGTGTGCATGTGTCTTTGATAAAGATGTATGGGTGAAGGTCTGATTCTTTGAGCATGAATTTTCTCTCTGATAAATATGCATTCAGTTACACAGACTGATTAAGCTGTAAACCAGTGTTAACTCTGTGTCAAAGCACATACAAACACACAGATATACATACATACATACACATGCATGGACAAGCATGTGCACAACTTGCCAGAAACTAATGATAGCTATGCCTGGGGCAGAATTGTTTGGGTGCCCAAAGCAGGTCATTTGTTTCAGTTCCATGAGACCTGACTGCACAGGATATCATATAAACAAAAGAAAAGGTCTAGAGACTTGTTCGTATCAGCAAAAGATATTTACAGTAAAAATAAAAAAAAATAAAAAAAAAAAAGGTTTGCAAAAGGCTATGGAGAACAGCTGTGCTTAAAAACATGTGAATCCTCTATAATGTTCTTTATTTCTGCATAAATATAACACAAAACATCAAATTTTGACACAAATCCTTTTGAAACAACATCTAAACGGCTAACGCTACATTTGAGGTTTCTTCAGTGACTGGAATGGCAAGCAGATGAAAGTGGATGAGAACAAGAATCTGTTAATGGCTTTGCAAATGTTTGGGGAAAAGTATCATGTAACAAAAATAAGTTGTTCATGCTCATCAGGCTGTAAAAGTTGCAAATCCATCACTAAAGAGTTTGGATTCCACACATCTACAGTCAGACATAATTTGTACATAAATAGGAAATAGAACAGCACTGAAACTTAAATACTCAGTCATTTCTAGCTAACTAAAGGCCTCCGATGCTGATTATTATCAATATTCATCAATCCTCTCCATCAAGTGCGAGTACTTCATGTGAGGGAGCTGACCAACATCCCAGAGTTGAAGACCAAGTAAAAAATACTTTTCTAATTCATCTAGGTCAGGGATTCTCTATCCTGGTCTTCGTTTCAGAAGGTTATCAAAGTTTTCCTGCTGCAACACAGTTAGCTCTGCACAAGTCTGAGTCTGGATCAGGTGTGATGCAGCTGGGAAACTTTTAAAACCTGAAGGACGCTGGCCCTCAAGGGCCAGGATTGAGGATTGCTGATCTAGGTGCTCTAAATCTATATTAGATCTTCTGTGATTATGTTTTATGGTATATTATATATAGTTATAGCATTCATAACTTTCAAGCACCCCTGTGTGTTTGTGTTCTGGGAATTGAATTAGTATAAATAAAACCTATTAATAACTAGAAATAAAATACACCCCCTTCGCGGAGAGTTTGAGTTGTTCCCTTCAGGGCGGCTCTATAGAGCACGTGATTTATAAGAGTTGTTTTATTCCCAATGCAGATACTGTAGTCAAAAAAAATTACAATAGCTAATACATTAGAGTGCAGGCTGCATGTGGATTAGCTGATTGTGTTTCTGTGTCTGATGAGTGTTTGCACAACAATTAACATTTGTATTGTAGTGTGTATTGTATGTACTGACGCCGATGTTTTTATAGCTATTGGTGAGACCAAAGACAAATTTCCTGCCTTGGTGGAACAATTAAGTACTTCAGTCAAACTACACTTTCACTTTCAGACATGGTAGCTATTGACTTGTGATCCACTCAGCTGCTTATAAACAGACAACACACAGACTTCTCCTTTGTTTTGTTTTTATTATCTTTATACATGAACTATAATCAGACATGGATAAGGCACATTCTCACACACATACTCATCAACTTCCCATCTCATGTCTAATTATGCTCTTCATGGATTATGAAAGATGATGATACGCAGCATCAGACGTTTTAAATCATACAGCGACATCAAACACAGAATTACATCTAATTAGCCTTTTGCATCTAATATGAACTTTATCAAGGGATCCAAGAGCCTGTGATCATTTCAAACTAAAAATGCCAGAGGAGCTGGGTACAACAGCAGATAAATGTTATAGCCTTGTTGCCAGATGGTTTCTGCATTCAACATTACTGTGTTTGCTTGTCTGGCAGATATCAGCTAAGCCTCAGTCTATTTGGCTGGAGCTTATTACAAACGGCTCATCTCTTGATTTAAAACATTAGTGTGTGTGCTGGACTTGTCTCTCTGTGGTCAGCACTTCTTAGACTTCAATAAAAACATTCTCTGCTGGCAGAGAGAAGAAGAGAGAAAGAGTGAAGGAGATCCAAGCAACCTCTCACCTCTCTCATCATAAGTAGCCCTCCTCCCAGGGCTATGAGCCCTCCTTCACAGGGAAAAGTGAAAGAGAGAGGGATGAGAATCTGTCAGGTTCAAACAACAAAGAGGTGCCGCCTTATACATCCTTCCTCAACCTGTCCCCTTCAGTGGCAGTGACATCATTTAAATCATTTAAATCCTCCACAACATGACCTATGGCAAGTGACCCATCATTCTAACGCTCACACCTCCTTGCGAGACGGCTGCCGAACTGCTTATTTAGCAGAAAATATCAACCGGCTAACTATGTGATTTATTCAAAATTATTCCTCCATGGTGCTTCTTCACACAGAGCATTTGCCCATAGTTCACTGTGGTCCAGGCAATTAGGATCAGGCCACACCTCTTCAGGAGACAGAGCACCTGGCTGCAGCAGACAGACATAAGGAGGAACAGAGGCGAGCGGCGCACAGCTTTCCACGGCGGGATGGAATAACTAAGCAGCGCAGTGAGAGAGTGGGAGAGAGAGTGAGGAATGCAAGCAAGGCACTTTAGGATTCATTTAGGTTCCCCATCTCCCTGGTCACTTTATTAGCAGTCTGGGAAGAGTGATGCATGTCCCAAAGCTATGCAAAATGCATAATCAAGCATTTAAATACACACCATGTGGATGGGTGTGTGCATGTACTGGACTTTTGGAGAGTGTTACACAAATGCACAGTTTCATGCACACACACACACACACACAAAATGCTTACTAGTATAAAACTTCAAGGTATTCAACTATAACCTTTTATACCTACAGTCTATACTACACTTAGGCTCCTTTAGTATTCCCACAAGCTGCACTGGAACAGCCACTTTTGTGATGTGAAGAAATACTCAGTAGTGCATTACAACAAAACGTACTGGATTTCCTAACCCATGTGTGGTCAATTTGTGGAGGAATCGGAGCTAAGTGAATTTGGTGAGGAAAAAAGGAAGAAAAAAATTTTCCTCAAATTTAAATTGTAGTTGCACCATCTTTCAATCCTTCCTTTGTGCTCTTTTCAGTGTCAAGTTGAACTAGAACGCAGTAGAGAACATGAAGCCTTTTTATTCCCAGTTCAACGACAGGCTGCAAATAGAAAACAAACAAGCAAATATAGAAAGATGGGAAAGTCTCCCTGGAGATGCAGCCACACTATACTAATATGTGAGAAAAGAGAATGATTTGCACAGTGCCATATCCTGGAAATAAGGGGGGACCACCTCTCTTTCAGTGATTTAGTCAACGCATCTGAGGAGAGGACTAGGAGAAGAGGGGGAGGTGGAGGAGCAGGTGCATCTAACAGCATAATCCTGTTTTTCCCAACAGAAAGGAACGGGACAAGCTTGCTGAAGATGTTGCGACATTTAAGGTGGTTCTGAAATTATATAAATAAAAGATCTAAAAATGACTCCGATTTACTGGACGCTGGGAAAGAGCAGGAGATGGCTACAGTCCTGCTCACTGACCTGGGAAATGGGCTGCAATTTCCTCAATCATTTTAGGAGAGAAGAGGAAAAAGTGGAAGGGAACCAAAAGGTGAGTGGAGAGGGCACATGTCTTTCGAGGCCTTTCTGAATGGTGTAAAAAAAAGAAAGAAGTACATATTAAAGCCATGGTGAAAGAGAGGATAGAGGAATAGTAACAAAAGAGCAGCATCCTGAGGCCCTGAAGGGGACTGAATACAACCAGGTCAGCATTTTGCATGTGTCACTTCCTGTTGGCCTCAACAAGAGGAGCGTGGCTGTAGCGTGGCATGGCACAGTGGCCGGCAGGGCACAAGGCCTGTCAGACTGACACACAAGGTTATCCACCGGGCAAATGAACTAATGCACTCACACACACACATATACAACACTTTCCCCCTCCAAAGCAGACTGATTCAGGTTAAAGGTGGAGTCAGGGTGGCAGACAAAGGTCTAAAATCATGTAAGAGAACAAGCGTGGTCATACAAGAAAAGTTTTCTGGAAGAAATCTGGAGCTCCTCTCAAACTTCGCCACCTCTTATAGCTCTATATAGGCCATGACGCATGAACATGTGATGTTCTCTTATAAATCACACACCATGAGCAGGGAGACCGGTGTAAAATCGGTAGGAATGTGCATCAGGAAGGTGCAGGAGCAGTCTCGTGTTCTTACATCTCCTGCTCTCCATCTATCTCCATCTAAAACATTTCTGCTTTGTAAAAAGTTCTTTTTCATTCCACCTGAAATCACAAATTCTTAGAAAAGAACATTGAAACTAATTCTACTTAATCCTCCAACATAGGAAACAGTTAAAAGAAAACATCTGGATATTTTATATTATAAATAAAAGACTTGATGGAAAAAAAATCTGATGAAGGCAGTTTGTTTGGAGGGTTTACGTGCAATCTTAGCTTGATTTTCATATACAGCACATATTCCATCTCTGAGCCAGGCTGTCCGTCTGCCTGTGTGAATGACCGCTGCTTATCAGCTCTCTGTCTGCTTGTCTTGCTCTGCCTCTCTGGCCTGTGTTAATGTTGCTGTTTGACATTGCAAGCAGCAGGATTTTTTTCTCCCAGCAGCCTCAGTGGACACTGAGCTTTAGCCTAATTGGTTCCAGAGCAGACCCTGACAGAACTCTCCTCAGCGGCATGCAGCCATATTAATACCCCCCCTGCCACACACACACAACAAAAACAAGCACAGCAATCAGTGACTAACTCGCTAATTAACGCCCTTACAAAGCATCTCATTAGCATGTGTTGTAGAAAGAGGCAGAAAGGGAAATGAGCATTTTGGTTTAAGAAAAAAAATAAATAAATAAAAACAAAGAAATTACAAATAAGGCCGTGGAACACGTGTGTGTTTGGGTGTTGTATTCTACTCAGGGGCCAAGGGCCTTGGATGGCCCACAGTGCACTGGGCTACTTCTCAGGGGAGTCCATTACAGCTCTCTGAGGAGCATATTGGAAAAGAAGATAAGCATAATTTCAGAAGCAATCAGGAAAAATAAATCTCTGGCACACAGGCAACACTTTAGTTGTTAACCAGCAACTTAACCTGCTTGTAGTGTGAGAGGAATGGGAAATGGATAGGTTAGGGAATACAAGTGAATAGTATGTAGTTAAGTACAGACAAAGGCCAAGAGTAGCAGAGTAGAAAAAGGTTTTCATTGCAGAGCTCCAAGAGGAAAATGAAAGGAAAATAATAGGATGCAAAATGCACTGTAATCAATTTAACTGTATTTATTCATTTTCTCCATGAAATATACTATTCTCTGCCTCTGTCTTCCCTTTTCCTGCTCTTCTTTCGTCTTTCTCAGCACACATCTGCTGCTTAATATCCTGGTTTTACTGATTCTTCATCACAGCCTGTAAAAACAGGCTTTTTTGAACCCTACGAAGGCAGCCAGCATTCGGCTTATTGTAAAACACAATCATAAGGTAAATGTTTATCCCCTCTCCGCCACTTTCAACTCCCCTAATGTGCCTGCTGGAGGACTTTCACCTCACAGCTCCAATAGAGAAACAACACACTCTGCTCAGATTAAGATGCAGCTATAACTTCGTGAAAAAACTATTTTCATTTCATAATGAAAATTTAGTATTAAAGATAAAAAGAAATACTTCTGTGTAGTTAAAGATGAGTTTAAAAGGTAGAGGACAGACTCTTCTCTTCCTGGAATTAAGTGTTTTGTTCTGTTTGTACTGTACTAGCAGAACAGAGTATGATTGGCTGGGAAGGATGAGCCCTCTGACCCTGCTCTTCCTAGCTGTTCTGACCTGCCCATTATCCATCAGCGACCCCACTATTACACCCACTGTCAGTACACGGTGCTGCGCTGAACCGCACCGCCCTGCGCTGCAAGTGAGCCATCACTCTCACCTCTGAACGGCAACACGAGCCCACACAGAGCGAGAGTTAGAGAAAGAGAGTTCAGAGTAATAGTAAGCAGGTAGTTGAAGGTCAGAGGTCTCGTGCAATCGGGACAGCAGTTCTACTCCTGGCAGCCGGAGCGGAACTCTGGAAGGAACCTGGAAGTAGATATGGTGACCTTTTGTATAGAGGACCCCAAAATATACCCTCTTATCAGAATGACCTTAACACTGGAGCATGGGAAGGTAAGCAGAGTCCATCCATCATCTTAAAGATTAATCCTCCTCTCTATTCTTCTCCTGAATCTATTAATAATGTCACCAGAAGGGAGAATTTGCGGCAAAGATTTATTCTGATATTGTGACTTTTATTCATTAGCCTATAACCGGGGGATTCCTGAAAAGGAAATATGGACAGACCGTCGGAGAGGCTAATTTACTACACCAGGCCTATTAAAATTATACCAAACATTTTTCATTTAGGTGTTGAATTTGCAGAAAAATTTTTTTATTGGACATGCCAATTTCCCACAAAAAGAAAATGATCAATTAAATCTCACATTTCTGAGCATCTCCCATTTGTTTATTTACACTCATTTAACATCTTGGATGAAATTGTTGCAGGTGTGGCGCTTGAAAAATCAATTGCACTACAAAATCTGGTACTGGGATTAAAGTTTTTCCTCCCTCGTTCAAACAAAGCAGTAATTTTCACACTGTGGCGCAGCACTGACAGCCCCAGGGGCATACTTCAATTAGAGACTTTGGTGAGTTTAAACACTGCAGATCTACTCGCGCTCAAAGGCGTTTGTCTCCCTCCCTCTCGCTTTCTCTCCTCATATCTGCGCTGAGCACTCACTCTCCTCCATCTTCAAGTCCTGCTCTCTGTAATCAACCCAGTGCTAATGGCTTATTCTTTCTGCTCCAGCACCCACATTTCGCTTGTTTATTTTCCCACACTCGTAAATCTGGGGACATGTCACAAGCGCAGCGATATTAGAGCAATAATCTCAGGTAATTATCAGATGCCCTCTCACTTTTTCTCTCTCTGCCTCCTTCCATTTAACTCTTGCTTTACAGAGAGACAGGAGTTTCCTCCTTTTTCCTGTGAACTGTGAGGCAGTAAACAAACATTTTAACCTTACTGCAATTTAGGAAAAAATAAGTCTCTCTTGAATATCATCCTTTTAATTCATGTCACTTGCTTGTAAATGAACACATTTCAAGTCATAGAGAAATTATAGCAGAACTAGCAGGAGAGATCACATTTCACATTTCTCCAATTTTAGCTTTTCTTCATGGGCTCCCTGTTAAATTTGAAATGTAAATTTTTTCCACACATTTAAAGCTTTCCATGACCAAGCTTCACTGTATATGAAAGATCTTATAGTTCTACATTCCCAACAGAGCGCTTCGCTCTCAGACTGCAGGTTTACTTGTGGTTCTTGGAATCTCTAAGAGTAGAATGGGAGGCAGAGCCTTCAGCTATCAGGTCCCTCGGTTGTAGAACCAGCTCCCAGTTTGCGTATGGGAGGCAGACACCCTCTCTACCTTTAAGGTCAGGCTTAAAACCTTTCTTTTTGGTTTGTGTGGTTAGCCATCCTTTAGTTATGCATATAGGAATAGACTGCTGAGGGACATCCCAGGATGAACTGAGCACTTCCTTTCCTTTTCACCTTTCTGCTCTTTACTTTTCATGTATAAACTTATGACAGCACTGGCATCATTGACTTCTATTTCTTCTCTTTCAGCAGGTCACCGAGGCTAGAAGTTGCAGCACCTATTGGTCTCTCTTTCCCGTCTTCTCCACCCTAACTGGTCAAGGCAGATGGCGCCCTTCCCTGAGCCGGGATCTGCCGGAGATTTTCCTTCTTGTTAAAAGGGAGTTTTTCTTTTCCACTATTGCCTGCCACCCTCTGCATACTCAGGATGGGGATTGAATCGAAGTCAAGATTTGATGAAATCTGCTGGTTTTATTATGATTTATTATGAATTGGCTTGATGGCACTGAATTGAAGTGCCCTGACATGATGTTGTGAATGGGTGCTTTACAAATAAAGTTGATTTGCTTCATCTTCAAAAGGTCTTACAATCCAAACAGCACCTGGTGTTCTTCACCTGAATCATCTTGCTTCTTCCAGGATGGAGAGACATAAACACCTGAAACACTTAGTTCTTTGACCTCTGGGATTCAGCAGTTCCTTTTGAGCTTGAAATGGATACAATTATACAATATTTCTTATAAAATCTGAAATAAATTGGGGAAACCTGCGCGGCAGATGGTGCCAAAATGGCCATTTTTGGGGAAATTTGGACGCCACTGTAGTTCTGCTTCACTTCATTAGAGTTGCAGAGATAATGTTCTCATATTGTGCTATGATTTGATAGCGATTAAAACTGCAACAGAATTGTTCCAAAGAGATATTCCTTTACACATAATAGTGTTTTTTGGATGTTGTTTTGTTTGTGTTTTTTCTTTTGGGTTTTTTTTTGTGTGTTTTTTTGGCAAGCCTAAAACTTTTTTATTTGTGCTATGTGCCATCTTCATTGAGAGGTATATTCATTTTATTTCATTACACGTCCAATTTTCGAACAGAGCCCTAAAAAGAGTCAAAGATCATTTAGAAAGACAGAAGTTCGAAGCCCACTGCTTTCTGAATTCCCATGCCTCTCTGTATCTTTCAGTCCAAACTCAAAATAGTCTGACTTTTCTTTTATAAATGGCAGGTTTTTTTTTAAACAAGTTACACACGAATATATTTTTATATTAGAAGCAGAGGAATAAACAGCTGAAAGGAAAGTTGGTATTTTGGATATGACACCAAACCCAACTACTGATTCTGATGTGTTCACTGGCACAGAAATATGACCAAGAATAAAAAGTGCAGCATAAATGTGTGTTTTAAGTGATTAAAATGACAAGAAAAGTGCTACATACTGTAAAATGTAGTCTATTATGCCATGCTTAGGCTACACAGACTGAGTTCATCATCGCAGGATCAGCTCATTGTCGGTTCACGTTCATTTGTGGAAAATCGATAATTAGAGTTTGGACCTTTTAGGCTTCAGACAAATAAATAAAAAAATAAAATGTCACAAAGATTGCTAGACTTACCCACTCCTGCTGTATGAGGCTGACAGCCTTGCTGGCCCGGGACAGATTTCGACACACCAGGATCACATGGGCCCCGTGAAGAGCAAAAGACCTGGCTGTCTCAAAGCCTGAGACAGGCAGACATGCAGAGAGACAAAGGCAAGAAGAGCAGAAGAAAAAAAAAAGGAAGAGTGAAAGCGAGCAATGCTTCAAAGATTAGATTTTTTTTTCTGAAGATAACTTTGATTCTACGGGGTTGAATCTAATAAGGTGGTGGTGGAGGGGGCATGTGGGTGTAAGTTAAAATCCCCATCAATTTTCCATATAATTTCTTTCATTGAGGGAGCCAGTGGTCTAGCAGCAGAAGTTAATCATTTCTCTCTGAAATGATGAAACTGATTGAATCATTGTGGTTCAAGACTTCTTCGTCTCATCTTAGATAAAGTTTTGGGTCAGAGCGGCGGCTCTCTAGAACGTATCGATGCTCATACTCAATTACAGGAAGTGTGGTCACTTGCTAATTATAGTGATAATTACACGATGCTTGCATTCATTACAAAAACGTGGTTTATTATAAAAGTTGTCAAATGAGTAATCAAATGGGCATGCCATTCAAACTGAACCTTGCTGTGATATTTTAGTACATCAAAAGGGTCTGATAAGGGCATTTCTCCAATGATACGACGTCCGCAGATATGCACAGAATTTATCAGCCCAACACTACTTCATGGCTCCATCCAAATCATGTAGTCACGATAAAACTGACAAAAACTGAAGATAGAGGGAGAGAAGTTCATTTCTAAATTACAAGTCTAAATGGGTCATTTCATCCCGTAGGTTGAATTAATTTACGAGATTAACTTTTTTCCTTCACCATAATTTTTATTTCTTTTGACATTTACTGTCCTTTAAAGTGTCACGGGGACGTTCAGCAGCATAGAGCTGCATCATATTTTCCAGGCTGAACGCTGCAAATACAAACCCCAGCTGTGTACGGCCACACATGTACAATGTGAGGGTCCTGACTGACAAACAGACAGGCTCCATAACTGAATGTGGCAAAGAGCGTCTGAGAGCAATAAGCAGAGTGGATCTGAGGGTGGATTAATATGGACTGTAATTAGATTATATGTCTTAATCTGATTTTCATTAAGAGCAAAACTGGGAGGCCTAATTGTGAGGAGAGTGTTAAGGACTAATATCTATTAAAACTCAAAATTGAAGTAGGATTGGAGGCCCTTTCTGACAAGTGAAGCATGGAATGAAATTATATGACACCTTATTAGGTGTAATGGAGGGGACTGTGGCTAAGAGCGAAGATCATTCCACTTACAGGAAATGGAAATGAAAATAAAACAGGCAAAATTAACGGGAAAAGTAAGAATGTGCTTTGAATCTTCAGGAAAATATTTTAGGAAAACAAATCTTCTCAATGTACAAATGTCTATCTTTATTAAAGACTATCTCAATCTTAATATTAAAATAAGTTGACATCATTTTTTATGATGTCAAATTTAATTAAATTATTGCTGATTAACACCATCTAATGGAAATTAAATTCCTATTTCATGGATCAGGAATGGGATGAGTGTCATTTTGCATCACCGGCGACAGACTGGGTGTAAAGTTGTTACTTCCAATGTGATCTTCCAATATGAGCAGAATTAGATTTTTCAATCATCTGTTGAAAGAAATCATTAAGAAATGCAGGAATTATTTCTCAAATTTTATCTGATTACCCACAAAACTTTGCTACATCTTTATTATTATAAATATCCTTCACCTGTTAGAAGCTAAAAGGTTTTGTTACAAGCACTCCCCATTTGTAATGCACTGTAATTTAAGCTTTGACTATTCTTTTTAAGATAATTACTTAAAGTCAAGCATTACAAAGGAATAAAAAACTAAATACCATTATGACTTAAACATCACTGTCACATTAAAAGAATAAATATATGAATGAGAACTTACTGTTAATACCAAGACTCACACATCAGTTGTGTCTTTAAACTATACATGCATCATACAAAACTTCCTTTTGGAGACAGTTACAAGGTCAATAATACTTGAGTTTATATACACACATTAGCATATTCATGCATACAGTAAAACGGAGTTACACATTGGAACACAGCCACATATTTACATTATGCATACCCATATATGCATTTAGCACACACATGCAATTCATCTGTTAGTTATGCAAAAGAAGAGAAAATGTGTACAATAAAATTTCTTCTCTTTTTTGTTTGATGCAGGATTCAGACGAAGCTGTACAGTAGCCAAAGCAGCACAATCCCAAACAATATAACCACCACCATGTTTCACAGTTGCCGTGTATTCATTTACTTAA
Organism: Melanotaenia boesemani; assembly: GCF_017639745.1. Classification (NCBI taxonomy): domain Eukaryota; kingdom Metazoa; phylum Chordata; class Actinopteri; order Atheriniformes; family Melanotaeniidae; genus Melanotaenia; species Melanotaenia boesemani. The sequence continues at coordinate 29,896,596 of NC_055691.1, forward strand.
AAGGATTGTTTTGTGCCAAAAAAAAAAAACAAACAAACAAACAAAAACAGCTACAGCAAACTACACTGATCACACAAAAAGACCTGGGGCCACATGCATAAAAGCAAACTACAGGTGGCGTTTGCGGTGCAAAAAGGAAATGTGGCGCACTTCAACTTTCAGATTTATAAAAGCGTGCGCACACATGTCCTGCACCTGTTTCCGTTTATAAATCAGAATAAACTCTGAAGCAGGCACACATGAGGGAACGCCTTCCCACGCCCACATGGTGGCTATAAATGGTCAGGTGAACACCTATATTTAATATTCATCACATCATTTCTATGATGGCTCGGGAGGGAAAAACAGGGAAGAAGCGGAAATTTTCGGAGTGTGAGGTAGCGATCCTGATAGACTACGCTGAAAAACGAAAAAATGTTTATTTGGTGGGCACGGCGAGGGCATTACTGGTGTCAGAAAGGGAAAATAGTGGCAGTAGGTGGCAGATGCTGTCATCGCAGTGTCAGAAGGCAAGACCCACCAGAGGTGTGGATGTTGTGGGTGGATGTCTCAGACGGTAGGGCAACTGTCTGCCATGCGGGAGATCGAAGTTCGAATCCCACAAGGGTAACACCTTCCACTGGAAGCCTTAGGTAAGACCCTACAGCCCACAGTAAATCATTTTGGAGAAACATTCTTCCACCAAGTTTGGTTTTTAGACATCCCAAAAGTTGACTATATTTGGCGTACGCCAGTTTTTGTACCTACGCCAGCTTTATAAATGAGGCCCCTGGTCTCAGTCTGCAGACTCAGCTGTAGTTTTGTTCTGATGTTCTTTTTAGAAACACTTGTTTCTGCCAAACAGATAAAACTTAAATTATCTTGATTTTCCTGGAAATATCAGAATACCTGTACAGTTTAAATGAGGATACTTGGAAATGATGTGTCTTTTGGATGTTGCTAATGATAACAGATATATGAAAAAGCCTTAACCAGTTGTTTTTTTTTACCACATTTCTTTTGGATCAGTATCAGATATACCCATGCAAAAGTAGAAAAAAAGACTCCAATTTTGGGAAATATTAATCTTGGCAGGCACAAAGAGAACATGTAAATTCCAAAAATAAAGAAAAATACAAACCTTCCAGAGATTACTCAATATTAAAAGGAATAGCTTTTATTATTGTTCTAAAAATGTATTACTGAAATGCAAGAAAGGGATAGGAGAACACGATTTAAAGGCAAGCACAGATATCCATATGTTTGTGGGAGGAGATACAGATTATTTGGTACATATTAAAAACTAATTGAGCATTGGATGTTTAAATTTTCAAAAAGCAAACTTGCTAATGACTTTTTACAGAAGAAAATTAAAGATTTGACTCATCAAATTGAGACTTTAATGAGAAAAGTCAACGATTTGTCTGGTATTGTGAGTATAGAATCTTCTAAACATTTACAGCAATTTTTTCCTAGCATGGCATCAGTCAAAAGCATTTCCTCAGCCTGTATAAATTGGACAAGAGTAGTGGCTTCTGGTAAACAACACCACCTCACAGTCACTTGTTGTGTGTACAAACCATGAAAGTGAAATTAATCGGCACCAGTGTTTTCCATAATGGAGAACAAATTAGAATATGGCAGCAACAACAGCAGCGGCACTGAAGCCATGTATTTGCAATGACAAATAACAAGGGCTTGACATTAATTGTGAAATAACGAGAGTGGCGTTGCTGTAACAGAGACTCCCTGCCCCCTCACCCATGTTACCGGTGGAGAGGGCCGCAACGAAATTAGTTCTTGGTCAGGTGTACAACTAAAGGAGCCTGTTCCAGCATCGTGTGCTGATGGTGGTACATGACAAGAGGTCAGACAGGGTTTCTTTTGCTCTGGTGGATCGACAGACGCCATAAGCTGTTTTACAACATGCGGCAGGCCTGCTGGGCTGCAGTACTCATCCAGGTTCTTTCCCTTTTTTTTCTGTTTTTTGTCTAATCAGACAGCAACACAGAAAACACAGATACAAGAAGAGGGGTGATCAGATCAAGACACTTTAAACACAGATGAAGAGGGCAATCCTTTGATTGCATGCTTGTACAGTCTGAGGATTCACAGAGTAACAGAAATATAGCAAACGGGTTTGCTGTTGTTGAAACTGTGTTTTACTGTAATGTATAAAAAGCATGAAAAATGTGTAAAATGTCCATTAAGCAGTGAATGCTCTTCATGGTACATTAGGATCCTGGCCCTACTGATATCCCACAATAATGAGTGTGATTTAGTGATTTCACGCTTTGTTTGTCCTCCCTGGCCCGCCACCCCTCTCCGGATCCCCCGCCCCCCCCCCTCGTACACAGGTGTATTGGCTCAATGTAATGAGATCATTACCAGCGTCGTCGGTAAACGTGTTTATTTGGCAAACGGAGCTGCTTGCTCCTTCTCTCTCTTGATCTGCATCCAAAGAGGCATTTAACTAAAATAAGCTCTGCAGTAGAATTGGGCAAACAGAAGTCAATTCAGATCATTACAAGGCCTGTGGGCAAACATGTTGAGTTCCCACAATCCCCTTTTCACAAGAGATGCATTTGCGCTTGAAAGAACACAGTAGCAACACAACTTATGAATGGATACCACACCATCGTAGAGAATTAGAAGGCACTTTGAATTTTAACGCATTACATGAAAATATGTTGTTCAAACAATTTCTTAGGTAATGAATAAATATGATAAATAAAGGACTAGTAACTGTACTTTTTAATTCTAAGTATACATTCTTTTTCCCATTCTTAGTTTGAGTTATTTATGAAATCTAGTTGACCTTTTAGTTAAATTCTTCATAAATTAGATTTATTAACAGTTCACAAATTGCAACAAGCTCCATGTGACTAAGTTTTGTAGCTACACTGTACTACATTTAATCAGTTTGCTCCATGAAATTTATCTCATCCTCTCTTAACTCTAAATATGTGTCAAAATTGACTCCCTATATACTACTGTACATCATGCACAAAACCTACTTACAGAGATTTGATCTCAATTAATTTGTACAACAGGCTGCACTAGGGCCTTTCTGTGTGCCGCTGGCATGTTGCATGCACAAATTCCCTCCTGGTATCTCCTCCCACACTCTGAGAACATGCATGTTATTTTAAGTGATTATTCTAAACTGACCCTCATTATTAAGAAAAAGGTACTTGCTGGACTTAAATGTTGTTATTCTAAGGGTAATAGTATCAGGATAGAAAATACAAGGGAAAGAGAGAGTTTTCTTGTCTCTATAAACTGTTTTTTTGTGATGAGCGCACCTGTTCCTGCCGCTGCTGTGTAATTCTTGGCCCAATAAGTGAGGAACGGCACAACTCTCCTGACTCTTTCCAACTTTTAAGATCCCCTCTAATTCCCCTCCATTAGTGCAAGAGGAGGGAGATGTCACCCCAAAAGTGGAATGTATGGTTAGTAATTACAGTCCAAGGTTGAGCTGTTCCAGGCGAGAGCACTGGAGTGGTTCTATTACCCCTCCCTGCCCCCCTTCTGCCTCCTTCCTACCCCCCTCCTGTGCCGTTTCACCATCCATGCACTTCTATCTGGGGACCCACTCTCCCACCCACTTCTTTCTCTGACCCTCTTTGTCAAACTCCCCCTGCAATCTCTCATCATGGCCTCACACCACACTGGACACTGCTGGTCCTCCAGCAACCAGCTTCACACAGAGAGAAAAGGAGAGGGCAGTAAACTTGATAAACACATACCTCACTTAATCACATACGTGTACAAGGATAAACAAAAACCCCCGAGGTCTTCTCACGCACACAGATCTGCTGAGCATTAGGGCTATTTTCATCACTGTCATCAAAAATCCCCCAACCCCTCCCCCATCATGTAACTTTCATCCCCTCATCATCTGCAGACTGTAAACTCGATGGGTCTATAAACTACTTGACTACACACAATAACTCCATACCCCTTCGTTTTATTTTACCTACAACCTTTAACTACATATATGTATTCCATCCTCTCTCTAACCACTTCAGTTCTATTATATTAGAGCTGTAATCATTATTGAACCCCTCTAGCCTCCAGCATAATACTCTTTGCATGTTACACCAGTTTGAGTCTGCATAGCAAATTTCATCCAAGGTTAATAAAGTTGAATAATTTGACTAACCAACCATAACTGGTTCTCATTACGTAGCCAATAAACACATTCATCAGTGAGGACATGAAAAATAAATAAAGAAAGAAAACTCTCCTTCGATTTCCTCAGTGGTTCAGCTCCCAAGCTGACACAGAGGAGACAGAGCGGGACATAGGCCAGCCGCTCCCCCAGTGGGCGCCCACACATTAAAAAAACCTACTGTGACCCTCTGATCATAAACAGAGATGCACTCTGGATGTCACCTAAACCACACGCAGCCACTCACAGATGCTCAGTGACTCACACACTGAGGCACAGACACCACATGCCATCCTCACCAGGAACATCTTTTTATCCATCTAATTCCTCCCGGTATGAATAATGCATTTCCCTCCTTACTGAGGCTTGGGTTTAACGCATCGCTGCGCGGGTCTTTAAGGGGGTCCTTATTCATAAACAGTAGTGCAGTAAATACCAGAGCTTTGCAGCCAATTTAATAGCAGTTATGCTTAACAAATCTGCCTCAATCTAATGATCAGCCACAAAGCTAGGCTACGGGTTTAATCTGCACACAGAGGCTCCCACAGCTCTGCGACTCACTGAATTTGCTTTGGGATCTCTCCATCCAGAGAGAGGAGAGCACCAGCCTGACACTTAATCCACACAACACAACACTGGGATCAACACAAATATAGAACAATGTTAGTCTTTCATGAATAAAAATAGCATTGGAAGTCCTAAAACACAGCAGGGACAATGTATAAAGATACAAAAACATCATGATGCGCTCTTTTCCAAATCCTTGTATTCCCCGTCTCCTCCGCCTGAGTCTTTTCCGTCTCTTATTCCAACGTTGACCATGCACTTTAACAACAATACCAGTCGGATTTCAGTGCATGCATTAAGACCGAGTAGGGCTTTGCAACAGTGGGCATTTCTCCACCAATGAAGCTCTTTACACATAAGTTAAGATCAAATTTGAAACCTGTCGAAACCCCTAAAAAAAAAAAAAAAGAACGAAAGAGCAAACAATGCAAAAGTTGAATAACATGAAAACATTCATTTTTAAGGTGTTTTGCATTAAAAGTAAAACACCTGAAGAGACATTTTCTTTCTTTAAAGCATTCAACGTGCTGAATTTGTATTACAAATAATAATGAAAACAATACTCAAAGCACAGTCGGGCCTGCCTGAATATTTTATCTGGGTGAGACAAAGGGTCAATATGTTATTTCTGACCACTATTAAACATATGTTATGTTGACAACATGGTACCAGGGAGACTGATGATGCTCCCCAGGTAGCAAGACACATAAATGTACACAGATTTCCCAAAAGAGCTGCCACAGGACAAATTTCACTTCATGCGCTAAAACAAAAATACAAATACTGTTTTCCTTTCATGGAAATCCAAATCTAGTGCGTTGGAGGAAGAAAAAAAAGAAAAACTATGTTGATTATTTATTTGATATTTAAAAAAGAAGTATTTTTTTTCTTTAAACCGGGGGGGGGGGGAGCTATCCTGATAATGGTCCTTTAAGGATAACTGTTCCATGCACCTCCAGCCAGTAAATAACCTGAGAGTTAGTTGATAGCAGGGAATTAGAGCAAGAGCAGGAGTGTGTAATGGGGATGGATAGGAGGCACAGGCCTGGGTCACAGCCGCTTAGGAATCAATGCAGAGGTACAGGTGTACCACCACAGGTCTATAAGAATAAGAAAACCTTTACAAAGAAATAGGAGAGGAAAAAAAAGACAACAACTGGAAAGGCAACAGAGTAAAATCATTCATTTCTATTGTCACAATTAAAAAGTAGTACTGCTTTTACCTTGTAAAAGAAACCAGAGAAAAGAAGACTAACGTCACAGACTGAGTGCAGTGATCACGCTCGCTAGACAAACTACATTACTGTCTTGCCTCCTAGCACTAGTGCAATGAAGCTTCAAGGCTGCTCATCAAACCAAAGACTATGATATTTCATGCATACATAAATTCATGTATGTGGTTTTCATGTTCATGTGCATTAAGAATGAAATTAAAGAGCTTAAATGTAAATTTTCTAATTAAATAATATCCCACCATTACTAATAAAAATGTCACATTTCCTGTGGAAGAAATAAGCACAGTAGAAAATGGAAATAGCCTTGACACTTGGATTAAAACACTATTGATGCCATTAAAATGCTAAGTGGGTCCAGCCAATTGGCATAACCACATTTCACTTTGGGAATGTCAAAGGAGTACACGAGAAGTAGCAATTACTATTAGAATACTGTTAATTATGGCTGCTGCATATTTAATATGCGGCAGAGTAAAACAAAGGTTATGTTAATATGGGTTTATTAAGTATTCACACACTATAAAAATGTCTATGTGTTGTAGCAACTTGAGACAGACTTAAGAAAAGCTGTTTTTTTTTTCCAGATAAATACATTTCTATTTGCTAAAAACATCACAGCAGATGTTACATGTGGATTATGATTGTCATTATATAGTTTTTAATAAAGGCAAACTTAAGCTGATGTTAAGAATTTAACCTAACATTTAAAAGCTAAAAAAGCATCCATCATGGACCTCCTCTGCCCTCTTGTGGTGAAACTGTGCACATTCATCTCCATTCTCCCATTATGATTATTGCTCACCATCAGTTTAATAAAAAAGGATCAATAGTCTCATTTTTACCAGAATTCCAGTAATTTTCTTGGCTCCTCACAGAGTATCTTAGATTGTTGAGAATGTGCTTTAGTCTTTTTTTATCCTTAAACATCCTCAAATAATTGATAGTTTTCTTGTGAGTGACAGAACAGTTTCTATTTATAAGTAAAGCAGAACAGTTTTAATTATATTGTTTCCATAGTTGGGATCACAACTGTGGTTTAAATGTTATGTATTTTTTTTCTATTATTTTACACTAATATAAAAAGAAGTGGTTGTAGTTCACCCAGTGTAAATGAAGCCCCTGAGGAAGTTACATCTCCACACCTGATCTGCATCCTTCTTTGAATCCGCTTAATACACCTTTAAACTCTTAAAGCAAGCTCTCCATCTCCAGTCAAATTCTAAGTTTCACTCATCTGGAAAAATTCTAGTAGGCTATCATATTTGGGTATTTGACTCATGGTGTACTTTCAGATTTAATTCAGTTATTGATCTGCTTCTTTATTACTTTTGTTTATACCCCAAACGTCTGGAATTGTAATTATTTTATCACTGGTGCAGAATTAACTGTTAGCCAACTTTTTTAAGCTGATCAAATAATACAGCTGCAAGAAAAACTGTTCAAGGTTCAAACCAGTGGTGTTCCACACATAGTGCATATTACAACATATTTAAGTAATAATACCATCAGAAAAGCTAACGCACCTCTGTTTCTTTGGCTTTAAAGGTTTTACAGCAGTCAAGAAATGTTAGTGACGGATTTACACTACCATTCAAAAGTTTGGGGTCACTTCCCTATTGAATCCCATGGCAAAGTGATCCCAAACTTTTGAACGGTAGTGTATAACAAATAAATAAATGGAAAAAAATTCATGAAAATGCTTCTGCTGGGTTTGCATGAACTGCCAAATATATGGTGATTGTTTTACTTCACTGAAAAACATTTAAAACATGATAAACATTTTCCCAAACCTGGGAAGCAAATAACATTTTAAAGAATAGGATCTTGATTTTTGGTAGCATCTGAATGAAAACTTCCTGAATGAATGATTTAAAAAGTTTAAGGTGATGTTTTTTTCTGAATTTGACTAAATAGCCATTTGTGCATTTTCCAGGGACCATCCACAAAAACTGCCAATCTCAAAAGAGAAAAAGATGCATTGTACCAGATTTAGCCAGCAGCTAATCTCCATCTGTGGTCCAGGGCAGGTAAACAAGACAACATGGTTAAGCATCACCCTATAACAAAAAAATTTTTATTGTTGTTTTCTTTAGTACAGTATGTGATGCATAGACAAGATATTGTAATAAGCCCTGCCAGCCTCAATTAATCATTATTAAACAATATAAATCAACCCAGCATATGAGAAGACTAAACTTTGTGAAAATCAGAGCTACAAATTAAAAAAATAAACTTATATAGATCCTATAGAATTAGAGCAAAATTCACTTTCATGTGTATATTTGTCTTTTAATGATATATGTTTTTAATTTTCATCTGCAAAAGGTGATAAGTAAATAAACACAAATTCAAGTGGATTAAAACATTATTAAAAGTCTCTTACAATATCAATAATTAACTTTGACATAAATATAAATTGGTTTGTAAACTCTGTAGAGTTGAACTCATAAAATTAATATCAGCTAAGTTATTATATCAAAGGTTTTCAAAGCCTGAGATGGTGAACCTCCCCTCACATAAAATTTAAAAAAATAACCCAAAAATAACTCATTTTCACGTAGTTTGGCCTGATCCAAGGAGGTCTATGGAATCAAGATAAGGTTGTTTTATTATCATAACTCCAAGAAAGTAAGCCAATTACCATATCTGTGGTTATTTGTAGTATGTCCTAAAGGTATGTAGTATGATCTGACTCTAAATAACAATCCAATCCTCTCAAAACTGCTGTATCTGAGCTCTTCAACAGTCTTCTGAAAACATCCACAAAAAGCATCCGCTCAAACAGTGTGGACTTCCAGGGGAAAGCCCACTTCACACACATGATCCTGAAGTTAATAAGAAAAACAATGTCATTTAAAAGCATGAAAGAATTATGAATCAAAACAATTCAAGACAATTTTAAGAGTCTTAACTTAGATTTATAACACCATTTTAACTAATGTTCAGGGTTCTGAGTGAAAAGGAGTCATTTGGACATCATTAAGTTTAACGTTTCTTATGCTTTGGCTACACAAACACTTGTGGAGAAAGGTGTAAAACTAAAAATACAGCAGACAGTGATTAGCTGAGACATGCCACATGCTGACTGTGTGAACGTTTAGAGTATTCCCACCTTCTCCAAACAGCACAAGGACTCATCAGATTTAAAAATGCTCTGCTACTCTTTATAATCCCACAGCTTTTAATAACAACATTTTATCCAATAAATGAAGGAATATTTTTTCTCCTTCTGTTTCAATGCCTTACACAGAAAATAATGTTGCTGCTGTCAAAACTTAATCTTCTTCTTCCAATGAGTTACCCAACTCTTTAACCAAAGAGGTAACAAACCACATTTATAATCTATGTGGTCCGCCACAAACAAACCACAATCCCAACACAAAACAACAAGCGAGAATTTCTGCAATGGAAATTCTGACAACTGACTGAAAATTTAAGTTATTAGAGAGCCCTCTGGGTTTTCACCCAGCTATTCAAACTCAGCCACACCACAAAGCAAAGCAGAGCCAAACACCATCCAGACTGTCTTTACTCTTCATTCCACGATGATGGAACAAGCTAACAAATCAGAGCAGGAGCATCCATCCTTTGGATGACTTTTCAGGAAACACATTCTTTCTACAATCTCCTAACACCCTCACTTTTCTATACTGGTTATATTCCTATGATTTTAAAATACATTTGAAATGTAATGCTTTCCCCAGGGTGGCTTACTGTACTGAAGCTTGAACATCATTCCTGACTTGTACATTGTCCCAGATAGAAACCTTCTGTAAAATAAGTTGGTTTTTTTAACTACTTTTTTTTGTCTTAATAAATATTACTTAAAATCTGTATTATCATTATTATTATTTCATTGTTAAGTAAAACTATTAAAAATATATCAAATGAATGAGGTTGCCAAATCTTTATATGATTTTATTTTCTTTGTGGAATAAAGACTGAAAGATAAAAACAGAGATGGACATTAAGGTCAGGAGCTTCTTTGTTCAGAGTAGGTCCCCACGCTACTATAAATCTATGTATGACTGTCCTGCCTTGCAGCATCACACAGCATATACACACACAGCAATTACAGTGCTGTGATTTTCCATGGGACAAAGAATTTGAATATAAAGACAATTAACAATTTTATGTTTATTTGATTTTCCCCGAGCTGTCATTATCTAGCTCAAACAAAGCAGCAAGTCTGAACAAATGGCCAGTACTTTTGCTAATTTAAACTAAAACTAAAAGGAAATACATTTGTTTCCAGACCATTATATAGTGAGCCATGCATTTGCTGGGTACAAATGGACACCATTCATTACAGTTAACAATGACATCCAATTCAGCCTTGCTAATGAACTTCAATACAGTCATGTTCGGTATTAAGGAGTGATTTGTTGAGTCCAAGTGTATCATTTTGGAGGCTAATGTTGATGAATGCCTGGTTGTGGAAGGATGGGGACATGCAGGGAGTATGGGCATTCTTGTGAGGTTTTCCTCTACTACAGAGCACCATCACCACCTAGTGGTATCATCATGGAAACACATTTTTATGAGCACTGACAGTTGCAAATACAGTGTAAACAGAGCATGGTTAAAGTAAGAAAACACATAAAGAGTCCGTGATACTCACCAATGCCAGAGTTTCCTCCAGTAATAAGAATAACCTTGTCAGAAAAGTTGCGACCCTGCAAAATCTCCAAGGCAGCAGTGTTTCCATCGTAGCGCTTCGGCTTCACCACCACATCCTCCACCGTGAATGCTTGTCGCGGGTCAAAATATGTGGTTCGCTTGTTAATGTGACTGAAAGCAACAAAGTGAACAAGTATTATAGTAGCAATATTATCCGAGGAGTTGACAGTCTAGCATTTCCGATTAAAGGAAAATAAAATCAGACACAGTTCAATCATCAATGAACTTACTCAACATAAACTGTCTGTCCTTTTTCATCCATCTCCTGCTCCCAACCATAAGGAAGAGCTGTAAAAAAATTATACATACATACATATACACACATATATATATATATATATATATATATATATATATCACAAAGTTACTGAATACAAGATGACAGGATGTGAGGGTATTACTGTAGCACAAATAGTGAGCAAACAAAGTTATTTTAGTACTTCGCATGTCCTAAGAAAAAAACCAGCTGATTATTCTCCATTGTGTGCTTAACTTTAAGGTCTACAATGATCATTCAAAACAAACCTCCAGCACAACGTTTTTTCTTTCCTGTCTTGGGATGATCCCACTGTGTCTTCATCTCTTCGTGGCTGTTGATGCAAAACGACAAAGAAGATTGAAGCGTATTTGCCTTTTTAATTATTTAATTCATTCAATGATGCATTCAAATTTTTTAAAAAAGACTTGTATACATTTGATTATCAAAATTTCTTCTTAAAATTTCTCTCTAACTATGAATACCTACAAAGGAAAATATTATGTACTAATGGCTAGAGGTCAAAGATGACACATACGTAGAATCTTTCAAGGAAGATTGTTTTCTTATTAATTCCTTTTAGAATCTTAGAATATGATCAAAAGTAGGGCTGGGCAATATATCGAGATTTTCAAATATATCGAGAGTTTATCAGATGCAATATAGAAGGAAGGAATATTGTTTATATTGAGATAGGACAAGACTTGAAGAGTCAAAGTAGTCATAAAGGTTGTTAGTATGCATCAATATTCATGTCTTAATGATGTTAGTGAACAAGCTACAGCATTACCAGAATAATAAATCTCAAACCTTTCATGATACCTAAATTTTTGCATATTTCCCATCAACTTTAGATTTTACAAGATAATCCAATTCACATGAAATGTTGATAAGGCTGTTCACTTTTTTACTTTAAGACCTTTTAGACATCAGTTTATCTTTTCAATCAATTAACTATTCACACAAAAAAAGACCATAAATAAATACATTATAAATGGGCATTCCATGCTATTGTCTACTGCTGTGCATGCACACATTCACAAATAAGGAATAGATGGCATGCACATGTAAGATGTTACGACCCGACTTAAGGGGGTAGGGACGGGCGTAACAAAAAACACGGAGAGGACAGATGGTATTTCAAAATAAAAGCACATTTATTTACAATTCCCGTGGTAAGTGATGGACAACCTGTAAAACAAAAGATGAGCTGGGGTTAGCGGACCTGCAGAAAGAAACAAACCAAAACCTACACCAAACACTCACCGAGTGCACACACAGACACAACCGCAACTCGGTGAGGAAACTAAAACCAAACAAAAGCAACAGGCCCATAAACTAAAGTGACCGTCGTCACAACACAATAAAACGCTAACCTAGCCCAGCTCTAACACAAACACAAAGTAACTTAACTCAACTAAACACTTAAGCACCCATTGTGGAAAAGGGGGTGGTCGCGACACACACACACACCCGGTGCACAACATGAGGGGGAGAGAGACCGAGGCCATTCTGGCATCTCCCCCCCCCAGACCTGCCTAGGCTGCAGCCTTTTCAGCCTCAGCTTTCCTTCGGGCTGCAGCCTGACTGGTCCAGAGGGATGCCAGTCAAAACGGGGCGGGGGCAGAGTCGCTGGCCTTAGCCACTCCGGGCAGCGCTCGGCAGTCCCCAATTAGCGTATAAACGGCCACAGCTGCCTGCAACAAGCAGGGGCCGTAACATAAGACCATAACATTTAGGATGATGATATACTGTCTTACTTAGAGTATTAACATAGGGTATTGCATTGCATACAGGGTGGTAGTGGTTCCCTAGAAAAAGGCTAAGAAACGGCTTGAAAAGGAAAACCTTGAGCTATTAACAACCTCCCCAGTACCAATTTAATGGTAACTGATTGCATTTACAGAAAGCAAACCCATTCTCAAAAATTCCCTCCCAGAATCCACGGGTCCCAAAGAATCTATTGCTAAAATCTCAGCATCACAAACTTCAGGACACCCTCAGATGTGCTTTGTCCTAAACCTGACTAGCAAGAGCTCTTTTAGGCACCATAATTTCCACTCTATATTAAGGTGATCATAATGTTATGGCTAATAACTGTAAGCCTAGCACTATGTTGGTTCTGTTGTATCTATAATAACCACATTTTGGATTTTCTGTTTTGAGCACAGAAGGTTTTCTTCTCTCTGTGTTGCTGCTAAGCACCCTGTGCAGTGTCACGTCACTGAGGATGATCTGGGTGGTCTGTTTAAAAAATAAATAAATAAATTGTTATAAAATCAAGCCTCTAATTTCACATTTTTAGAAGTGCAGCCCTTAAACAACGAAACCAAAACATGACTTCAGTAACAGCCTTAATGAGGCACTTTAAGCTAATGTCTTTTATATACATCTTTTGGTGTTTACCAGAATACTACAACACGAGCCCTGTGGACTTCTTGATGCTGATTTATAATGTATAATTTACATACATACATAAGTCAGAGTTCCTGTAAAACCAGTGCTGGTAACAAACTGTGTTAGCCACGTACTGACGGCAATTAACACAACAAAAGACAAACTCGTGTAAAGACACGCTGGTTGATAGTTAACGTTAGTCGTGAGGTTTCACTTACTTTGCATAGTAGACCCAACCATCTTTCGTAGATCTCTCTTCCCACCCAGGTGGTAACTCATCTTCACTATCTGTATCGTCCATGCCAGCGTACTTAAGAGCTGCCATAGATCGTTATTAATGGTTAATATATGGATAAAATGCTGATGCTCTGATAAATGAATGCAGCTGTCAAACCGCGTTCCACTGCACTTCCGCAACAACACAGTGACGACAGCCGAACTGCTATATGGGTAATTGAGGAGGAAAACAGGCGCTCATATATGGAGGCGAGTGGGGAGAGGGATGAGATCTGATTGGTTGTTCCGTTGTCAGGCAATGGATGACGCAGTAGCGATACGGATTTGTTGTTGTTGTGTATGTTTGTTTGTTTGTTTGTTTGTTTGTTTGTTTGTTTGTTTGTTTTTTCATTGTTTTGTTTGTTTGTTTTGCTTGTTTTTTCTTTAATGAAACATTTCTATAACACTAATAGGTATGGAAGCCAATTCCCACCACTTGTAAATTAAAATATGAGCAAACCCAAATTTCCCTGAGGACTCTCCAAAGGGATTAATAAAGTATTTATATATATATATATATATATACATATATATATTAACTCATAATTATTAGATAAAAAGTCATTGTTATGAGATTTTTAAAAAAGTCATTATGATATTCAAAGTCATTATTATGAGCAAGCAAGTAATTTTATGAGATGGAAAGTCATTACTATGACATAAAATCATAATTAATTTTTATTTACATTTTATCTCATAGACAATTATGACTTTATCTCATTATCTCATGGCTGTGCTGTAATGACTTTCCCAAACCAGTGAGTTTGTCAACTTCTTGTGTGTCCTGCCCTGCATAATTGTTCCACATCTACTCATTAGCTTTTATCTATGCAAAAACAACAGCATTCGCCTGTTTCTGCTACTCTACCTGACTCTTAACCACAACCTTCACCTGTTGCATGTTTCATGTTTATTTGGATAGTTTTCATTGAACATGATTATCAAAAAGGAGTGATGAATATCATTTCAAGCAGTGCATCCAGACTTGTGATATATGCAGTACACAGGGCTTTTAAAGAACTTAATATCCTTGCGCTAATTAATTTTTACCAAGAAAACTGGAAACAATAGAACATAAAGTTGTAGCTGTGTCAGTAGCAGATCATGCTTCAAAAATGGATGCAGATGACACTTCGTCTTCAGTACATCTTCCATCTAGCAGTACAGATGACCTGTACAGTCTGGAAAACTTCAATGTGGGCATTTAAGATTTGAGTAATCACTACCCAGCAAAATGTTAGATAAGATCATAGGTTTCCTTCTGGTGAATAGAAAGTTTTGTTTGACTTTTGGATAGAAAATATCATCACTGTGTTCATGTAAATTTTTGTCATAATGGGCTCAGTAATTCTGAAATAAGGAACTGAGTTTTAATTTCTTAACTAGACTACAAAAATTTAATCAGGTCATCTTCGAGTCGAAATCTGTGATTGCACAAGAAAATAGTGAAAATCACTCATTCATTCCTGACACTAGTGCTCACATGGAAGCTTTGGTCACTAAAACTTCTTTAAGTCATCAATGCGTCTAAGTGAGAGTACCTGCCAGGTATGCAGTAATCCCCTCCAGGCTGCTCAGAAATATCAGATTTATTTAAATGGGGCAGACAACTTGAAATTATAATGCCTGTAACACACAGAAATGCACTGTGTTGTACAAACAGCACAGTAACCTATTGTTCCTTATATGGTTTTACAGACAACACTAGTATAACTACAGTAAATGGGTTTTCCCAAATGCTTTTCAACCCTCATTTCAAGGCTCGCAGTTTCACAAACTTTTGGATTTTTTTCTTTAAAATTCTGAAAACATGTTCCGTGCAAATGTAAGACATTTTGCATGATGTGCATAAATAAGGGTTCAATTCAAAATACTGTTATAAAACAATCACTGACACAAAGCATACTCTGCATTCTGCAAAATGCTTTGCTACAAGTGGGTATCAATGCCGTTGTTTCTATTTAAAACCTACATGGAGGACCTTCCTCTTGAAAAGCTTGACGAATTTACTTACATTCCAATTACAGTGTCATTATAAAATACAGCCTCAAATAAAACCTCAACTGTGAATTCACACTAGGACTAAATTAAATATTACTTAACAGACCAGTAACAAAATGCACAACCTGAGACGAAAAGTCCCACTGTTATGCTTCGTATTCCATATTTATTACATTGCCAAGGCTGAAACTCCACATTAAGTTAAACTGGCCAAAGCGCATGCGCCGCACTGCTTCGTAGGAGGGGCTAAGAAGTGGGCCGACCCGACCGACCATAGTCAAGTCCGTTTGTGTGGATTAGTGTGTGTGTGTGTTCGTCTCAACGGAACACAAAACGTGTCGTCTCAGCAAGGACCCACACATACTAAAGTGAGACGAGCTAGGTAACGGTTACTCCGGTATTGAAAGTTTTGTTTTTTATGCCATGACATTGTTTTGATTTTATACTATGTATATTAAAACATTTCGCGTATAAAACGCGGTATTTATTGGCCAAGAGCAGCCGACTCCGTTTCTACTAAAGACTGTCCGCTACTCCTCCCCTCGATGAAGCGCTGCGATGCCCTCTGATTTTATATCCCTCCTTAGCTCGGATATCGACCTAAATTCCCCCAAATCTCTATACTCTAAAGGTAAGGTTTTATTTATTAAAGGTTACTATTAAGTCGCCAATTCATTGAGTCATTGTTTATTGGAAAAACTAAATGAATGTCTTCATGGCTCATGTTAAGCTGCTAGCTAGCCGTGGTTAGCTTCTTTTCTGTTCTTAGCAGGACTAGCTAGCATAGTTAAGTTGACTGGCTTGCGCACAAGCGACCAACTACCTGGCTGGTTAGTGGTACATGTTACATGTATGGAAGAGCATAATATATCAAGTGGCGATTGTTATCAGGTATGATCATATCAGCGCGATAAATGAAATGTGACCTCATTGCCAGCATCCTGACAGGTACACACGAGCTAACGTAGCCACAGCTACGTTAGGTCGCCTTCTAGCCACCACATTGTTCAGCGGTTTAACATACCGAAGTCCTGCTTGGATTCTGCAATGGGGTGCGTGCGTGTGTTTGTTTGTTTGTTTGAGCGTACCCATGTGGATATATGCAAAGTAGTGAGTTATTGTTGCAGTGTATTTCTCTTTGTTGATTGACAGTCTGTCTATTTTGGTTTGTTTGAAATCAAGCCACACTTGAAAGTCAGTACAAAGGGCCCACAAGTTCGTAAATGCCATTCTATTTCCAATACCACTGCACACGTGTCAGCCAACTGCTATGTTATTATTAGGAGGGCGTTGCTGACGGTCAAAGCGCAGGACTCTTCATCTCATTGTGTGATTAGCCGCGTCTGTAGGTGTGCCAAGACATTTAACAAAACTTATTCTCCGAGAGTTTCGTCTCTGTTGATCATTACATCAACTTTATGTGCAAAGTTACTGTATTTGTGGGCGTTTCTCATCACTGAAAGTCATCATACTGTGGCATATTTATGACAATACGCGCTGTGTGTGTGGTCAGAAAGCAACTTATATGGAAATAGTTTGTTTTATTTAAGATGTGGCAAGTTGGGGGCCCCCACACCAAAAAGATGTGTACGTATTATAGTCAGTTACTTTCTTGTGTTGACATTACATCTAACTTCATGTTAGATTTAATCAGAAATGTAATGACTGTCCCAGAAGGATGTCTTAGTAGGTAATTACCTAAATACTTGAACACTGTTCAATTTAAGAGCAATTTCATTAATATGTAGTTGCATTTAGCTCAGAATGAAATTGACTTTTTTGGACAAATGGAGTTCATTCACAATAGAACAATAACCTGCCATGATCTGGCTTGCTGTCCCCACGTTTATTTACAGTGTATGTGATGCATACCAGTATCAGAAACAGAAAGCATTGCTCTGTGACCATGAAATGCTTAGGTGAGACTGTCATATGGTATTACTATAAAACATTACTGTTTATTTATATCTCACTAACAGAGTGTGAGTACGTGTTGGAATCTAGGTAGCAGAAGTCTTCAGCAAAAATCTAGAGAGCGACATCATGGTGGGCTGTAATGTATTGCATTTATATACTTAGTTATAGTTTTACTTGATCAGAAAAAAGTGACCTACAGAACTAGTAAGCCCTACTAAAACAGCAAGTTTTGTGGTCTCCTTTGCAATTTGTGGCCTTAACCCTGTATTTCCAGTATTATGAAACTGATGACGTTTTCATTTATAAGATTACCAAACCAGCAAGCAAATAACCAGATAGTTTGATACTTTTTTCCTGCCATAGTTTAGACAGAGCCAATGACAGCATGTGGAGATGAAGATTATACAAAACATAAATATCAGTTTAAATCCCTGTCAAGCACACATGGACATATCAATTCACAGAATGTGAATTTCACATTAAATAACAGTTAAGCCCATTCCCAATGTGATTATGTTAACAAGTTGATGTGTTTATGTGCTGACCCTAGTCAGTGTGTCTCCTTTTCATAACACCATTATTCTACATTTGAAGACAACTCGTATGCAGAATGTTATGCTTGAGCAAGATATTCAGTTTCACCTCTTATTAAGCACTGTTTAGCCTCAGAGGGAGACCTTTGAGAGGTAGACGCCTGAGATTAAGGTTCTGATGGACAGGCTGGGCCCAGGAGTCACTAGATGGGGGCTTCACTACCAGCTTCCCTGTGTGTCCTGATATAAAATCCATTGAGCACTTTGGATGTGTGGGTGCCAAGGTTGGTACAGTGAGACGTGATGCCTAAACTAAGGTTTCTGTACGTAGTTCTGTGTGACCTCTCTGCATTGGAGTTTTACACCCATGTTTGCATGTTATAGTATGTGCTGTGTCTTTAAGGTGGTGTCAGCAATATGTAGAGTAATCTGAAATATTGGCTGCTCTTGCTTGTGTTAAAGCAGTTGTTTTAAGGCTTTGCTCGGCTTCGGAAGAGGCAGGCCGAAGTAGAAAATGAGTTTTTTAGTGTTAGTTTTTTGGAGGATTGTACATCTATCCAAGTACTCTCTGAAATGGTACCACTTTTCTACTGGTGAATTTTCATTGGTATTTTCTAGGGACAATAGCTGGCTCATTGCTCCTCCAAGACCGATCAGACGGGGTAGTTACTATTTAGTGTGGGACATATATGGATGTTTGCAACAGTTACTTACTTGCACTATCTTCTCTTGTCATTGGGCAGTCTAAATACACCAGTTACACAAAAAAATACTCTTTTAATATTGAGCGTGATGTATACCCAAATTTCCCTGAGGACTCTCCAAAGGGATTAATAAAGTATTTCTATTCTATTCTATATATATTTTTTTGTACGTCTTTAGCTATCTATCCAGTAGGGTCCACTTAGCCATCCCTGCCTTAGATGATACACAACATGAACAGTTTTATTAATGATTCATTTCCTCGGTAGTAAGTGTTTTCAGAATCATTCACAGTTCAATCTGTGGATTATCCAGAGGAAATTAAATCATTTTTGGATGATGTAGTTTTTAAAAAATACAGAAAAAAACAACATTCACCTCGTAGTATTTTTGGCAGAAGCACAAATCTCAAGAGATTAAATCCATAACTGCAAAGCACACATTAGGGAGTATTGGTGAATCAGCCTTTAGGGAAAATTGGTTTTCATTGTCGCATGAAACAACAAAAAAAAACACACACACACACACAAAAAAAACAGGTCATCTGTTGTCTCTTTCTGTGTGTTTTGAGGAACAGTAACATCCACACTGTACTATTTAAGTCATAACTTATCCTTTGAAGTTATTTATTGGTCTATTGTACATTAGCTGAAAAAATAGATTAATAGAAAAAAATTAATTCAAATATAGTGTTCAGTTCTTGAAATAATTTGAGCACACAGAGCCAAAAATGGCATTCTTTGTGGTTTGACTGCACTGAGTAGCTCCTTTGTCTGTACTCTGGCTTGAGCATATTGTTTTGTGTTCAAAAGTGTAATTAAAGCAGCCATTGTTTGGCACTGAGATAAATTCATGGGCTATTTTTTTCTGTCCTTTTTTTTTTTTTTTTTTTTTGCAACTAGAATGTCTATTCATCTTTTATGCCCCACCGTAGCCTTGGCCAGCTGCAAAAAACAGAAATGGACTGGTGCCCTTGCCATTTGGCAGAACCTCAAAGGCATGTGTAATTTGAGTACTGCATGACTATAAGATGATGTAATTTAATTGTTCTTAGTGTAAGTTAAAGTCAGACCTCTGCCTGTGTTGAAGCTTACTTTTCGTACTCTAAAAAGTTCACCGATCTCTACATATAAACTTTGACATATTGTATATTTAAGGTCAGTATAGCAAAACCTTCTCTTGAAACCATTTCTCCAAAATTCCTTGTTATATCACGTGCTTTTTATTAGAAGGAAGTATGGTGATTTAAAGGAAGCTCAACCTCAGTATAAGATAATGAGTTTAGATTAAAGTTTAGCATTTTGAGTCTTAGCTGTAATGTGACATTTAACTCAGACATGAAACACCACTTAATTGTTTTGTAGTCTTGCCTCTCCTTGTGTACCATGATTATAGCCAGTCATGAACACAAAGTAAACTTTAAATTCTTCCACTTGGTCTAAAGATAATTGAGTTTTTTTTGTTGTTTGTTTGCTTGTTTGTTTGTTTTTTCTTCTTCTTCTTCTTTTGGTAGTTTTTTTTTTGTTTTTTTTTTCTTTTCATTGTCATGCTAGTCATCTGATTGCAATCATTTGTGATTGCAGAAAAAAAGAACTGCAGTCGTCTTTATCTTAAACAGATCAGTGAAGCAATTGTCATATATTCATGCCATTTTATGCCATTTGATACTGACTAGTGCACTTTTAAGTATTTGATCTTTGTGCACCCATTTTCTGCCTCTGCTGTAGGCAGAGGTAAGGCAGTTGTATAGCACAATTCAACGACGGAGTAATTCCAAATGCTTTACAGAATACAATAAACATAATTTAACATTAAAAACAAAAGAAAAAGGAAAAAAAAAACAATCAAGTTTAAAAATTCAAGCTTAAAAGAAACATGCAGATTTGGACTTTCAAATAAAAACTATTGAAATGCAGCAGAGAACAGGTGGATCTTTAACTTGAATTTAAATAAACTGAGCGTTTCAGCTGATCTGAGGCTTTCTCGGAGTTTGTTCCAGACATGTGGAGCATAGAAGCTGAATGCAGCTTCTCCATGTCTGGTTCTGACTCTGGGAACTGCTATTAAACTGGATCCAGATGACCTGAGGGTTCTGGTAGGTTCATACTCGGTCAGAAGGTTACTGATGTATTTTGGTCCTAAACTAGGGCTGCAACTAATGACTGTTCTGATGGTCGATTAGTCACCGACTATTAAAACGACTAGTCGACCAATGGGTATCTAATCGGTATCTTATGTATCTCATGATTATTATAAATGGCTCTTATTTCACTTTCAGCTTTAAAATCTTGCATGAGGTTGTTATGAAAGTCCGCCATTCCTCCTTTTTAAATGTTTGAGCATTGCAGACATACTTGCGTGGTACGCAAGGTCCGCTTTACAAATCTCGCATGTATTTAATTTATTTTATAAGTTTAACGTAAAGTTATCCCAGACTTTTGACGTCCACCATATTTTTCCACTGGCGGACTTTATTGCGCATGTGCACCTCTCAGCAGAGATTTAAAAAAAGGAGAAGATGTCTCACGCTGTAGTTTTTTTTCCCCCCTCTTTGCGCATGTGCATTGTGCAACTCAACAGAGATACGATTAAAGACGATGTCTCACTCTGTAGTTTTGAGGGGGGGGGGGGGGGGGGGGGGGGGGGGGGGTTTGCCGACAATAGTCAACAGCTAAATTCGTTGTCGACTATTTTCATTGTTGACTATTGTAGGCAACGTCGACTATCCTAAACCATTCAGAGCTTTATTGACCAGCAACAGAACTTTAAAGTCTATTCTCTGATGGACCGGCAGCCAGTTTGAAGACCTCAGATCTGGACTGATGTGGTCCATTTCTTGGTCTTAGTGAGGACTCGAGCAACAGAGTTTTGAACTAGTTGCAAATTGATTTCTTTTTTTTTTATTTTTTCTTCTTTTTTTTTTATATATATATATAAACCTGTAAAAATACTGTAACAGTATTCAAGCCATCTAAAGATGAAAGCATGGACTAGTTTTTCCAGGTCTTGCTGAGACATCAGATATTTTACTCTTGATATATCCTTTTGGTCATAGTAGGCTGACTTTGTGATTCCCTTTATGTGCTTTTCAAAGTTAAGGTCTGAGTCCATCAATACACCCAGATTTCTGGCCTGGTTGGTGGTTTTAGGTGTATAGACTGAAGCTCTGTGGTGACCTTTAATCGTTTCTCTTTGGCTCCAAAGACAATCACCTCAGTTTTGTTTAGCTGAAGAAAGTTGAGGCACATCCAGTCATTAATCTCCTCAATGCATTTAACAAGAGCCTGTATGGGGCCTCGGTCTCCTGGTGACATTGTAATATATATCTGTGTGTCATCTGCGTAGCTATGGTAACTAATTTTGTTTTTCTTAATAACCTTTGCCAGTAGGAGCATGTAGATGTTAAACAGAAGAGGCCCTGGGGTGGAACCTTGGGGAACTCCACATGTAATTCTTGTCTGCTCAGATGTAATATTACCTACTAACACAAAGTATTTTCTATTCTCTAAATAAGATTTAAACCAGTGTAGTGCAGTGCCAGAGAGGCCCACCCAGTTCCTCAGTCATTTAAGCAATATATTGTGGTCGACTGTATCAAATGCAGCACTGAGGTCCAGTAAGACTAAGACGGACATTTTTCCATCGCCTGTATTCAAACAAATGTCATTAATGACTTTGGTCAGAGCAGTCTCAGTGCTGTGGTGCTGTCTAAAACCTGACTGGGAGACATCAAAGCAGTTGTTTTGTGTTTAAAAGTCATTTAGTTGACGAAAAACTGCTTTTCCAATCATCTTACTTAGAAAGGAAGATTTGAGATCGGCCTATAGTTGCTCATTTGTGTCTTGTCTAGATTGTCCATTTTTAGCAGAGGCTTGATTACAACTGTTCTTAGAAGCTCTGGGAGGACTCCTGAAATTAAAGACAAGTTTACAATCTGTATATGGCTCCAGAGTCATTGAGACCTTTTTGAAAAAAACCTGTAGACAGGATGTCCAAACAGCAAGAGGAGTTCAGCTGATGTAAGATGTCCCCCAGATCTTTGCTGTTAACTGGATTAAACTGTGTCATGGTGTTTAAACTGGTTTTTAATGGACACAGTATGTCTGTTAAACCTGCTGTTGATGAACCAACTGCTTGTCTGTTATTCTGGATTTTGTCTGTGAAGAATTTGGCAAACTCATCACAGGTCTTGGTTTACTAAGTTCAGGTGCTACTGACACAGGAGGGTGTGTTAACTTGTCGACAGCAGCGAATAAGGTCCGAGCATTATGACAGTTTTTGCTAATAATGCCAGAGAAATAGGTCTTCCTTGCATTCCTCAGTTGTAAATTATAGGGTGCCTCACTTGAATTAGACAAACTGCCTTCTTGTAAGTATGTGCTGACATTATCGTTACAGACTTTATTTTGAAGCTATATGCCACAATCCTGATGTGGGATTATTTTTGTTTTAAGTTAAAAAAAAAAAAAAAAGGTCCACTGAATTGTAAGAGCCAATTTGAGGGATTTGCAGCAGAGAAATGGTGATCAAAAGTGCCAATACCAGTAATGTGAAAAGTCTTCTCTCCATTCATTGCCCCCCTAGTTCATCATCTGGAGTAAAAGCTGCAGCTGCTGGTTTCTCTTGGAAAAAACGTGACAATATCTGATGGTGCACTTTGACAGTTTAATGCAGTAATAACGCCCAAGAAATGCCGCCATTCAATATGGTTAAAAAGCCACCATGTAAAGACATGTTTCAAAAGTTTAATAAACAGTTTCAATCACCAGGAAAAACTGCTGTCCCCAACCTGTACAACAAAACAAAGGATGACCTCCTCAAGGATTCGAATTGAGTTAACACAGATATTTATTTAGAAAACCTAAATGGAAAAACAACTTACACAAAGCTGTTATTCTTAATAAGGTGCATGTGCATTATTACATTGTGCTTTTACTTGGACTATTACTGAGACATAAAAAATAACACAATTAATTTATCACAATAATTTCTATGACAGTCATCTGAAATTTCAGAATTGTGACAGCTCTGTTTATCTTCATATATTCAGGCGTAATGCTACAACACGGCTTAAAATTAAACACATTTTGAACTGCTGCATAAGCAGTTCTCCTGCCTACTATTAATTTTTCAACAACAGAGATAAGCAACTTAATCAGTGATCTAGAACTTACTTGTTTAATTCTACAATAGCACAAACCACAGCAAAGTTTATATATAAAGAATGTTTTACATAGGGCTCTCTCCCTGGGGTGGGCTCCTAAATAAACACTCTAAACTTTGCATTTACACACACCCATGTTTTGGGATTTATCAAACGGTTGTCTTCATGCTTTGTTGCACTGATTTGAAACTAGTAGATGTTAAATATAGTCAGGCCAAGTATTTTCTATAATTAGAGTACATATTAATGTATATGCAAATAAGAGAATATTTCTTTCAGACATTTTAGTGTTAAATGGGATTTCCTAACCTTCCTAACCTAATTCGCTATCTGGATGTTTTCAAGAAAGTAAGACAGATGCGTACCACAACTAAATGATGCAGGAGAAAACGCAAAGAGGACCAGAAACGATATAGTGCGCATGCCAGGCTTTTAGTGGGAAGTGAAACTTTGCAATGACACACACTGGTGTGCACCGCATCCTCATAAGACCGCAAAACGTAACACAACAGAAGCCTTGTGTGTCAACCACTAGTTATCTGGCGCATGTAACCTATGCGTCTTCACTGACAGCATAAATACTCTACCAGAAACAGGTTTTGCTTTAACAGACCAAATAAATTAAAAAGACGTAGCAGCACAAACATGACGCGGAGGCAGGGTCTAAGTGCGCAAGTGCAAGATGACGTGAAATACGTCATCATTTTCAAAAAAATTGGAAATGGAAAGGGAAGGCTCCAACACAGTCAGCTAGGACATGATCAGAGGGTGCATCTACAACTGGACACAATAGACAAGGAGGGGCTGTTGGAGCCGGTTTCCAGATACCTGACACGCATGACAATACCGCCTATTTTACAATATATTTCAATGCAAATTACACGAGAGTCCCTCCAGTTAATAATTACACACAAAAAGCACCCATGCTGACAGAGGCACGTAACATACTGCATTGGTCAACATGCACAGTAACACACTTTAACCCACTGAGGACACATTTTCCAGGTCAGTCTGTGTCATCCACTCTTGACTGTGACCCGACTGTGACCCTCTCAACCTGGATCACAGGCTGAACAGTCACTGCTGATATTTCTCATGTAGTGTCTTTGGGAGGAGTGTGTCATGTTTCTATTGTTCCAAATGCTGTGCGAGTTAACAATGGCAATATCTGTTCATTCAGCTGCTGCTGCACAAATGGGTTTCTTGGAGATTTTAACATGCCATCAGTAGGCTGGCATCATACACACAAATCATGCGAGAAAAGGGTTTTAGTCAGGACTGAGGTCATGTAGTCTTGCTAGTAAGTCTTTAATACATTCAGCAACAAAGAGTCACTTTCTTCACACCATGGACAACAGACAAAGATGGAGGGGTATAGTGGGGATCATGTACATTTTGCTGCTTGTTTCAAGACCACATTTAAGTTAATAAGAATCTATTGTCCCAGGACATTAAGAATCAGTTGTTTTTTTTTCCTTCATTAAGATTTGTGTAAATGTTGTGCTGTTGCATTTGAGATTAAGCTGTAGTCTCTCCATCCATTGTGAACTGTTCTACTCAATCACTTTTTGGTTTTTATCTTCACAGAGTTCTCAGTAAGAGTTGTTCATTATTATTTGGTGAGAATTGTTGATATGAATGTTATTTTTATGCATACATATAAAATTAAGCTTTGGGCCTGATGTGTTCTTTTCTGCTCTCCTGTAATGAGATTTTGTGCAACTATTAAAAGGCCTAATAAGCTATGAATAAGCAACATGATATGTCAGCTTCCATGTGAAAGCTTAGTTTTTTTTTTCTTTTCCAGTCAGTGCTGAAATGGATTACTGTCTAGTTCTATGCGTGAACTGTGATGTGTTGTCGTTCCCTCAACCACATGGTTGATGTCACAGAAGTGCAAGAACATGTGTCCTGTCAGCTTCATCATTCTGCTGATATCAAGTGTCAAATGACTACTACACATGCTGTGTTGCTGCTACTGCACAGCTGAAATATCCATGTCGTAGTGTTGATAGGTGCCTGTTTCTTAGCAACCAGACTACCTGCTGATGTGTTTATCTGCCATCAAATGTAATTTATTCCTGTGTTGCCTCAGTGGTTGGATATTTCTACAAGGAATCATATTACTAACAAATATAATGTCTCTTTAAGGTTTTATTACACCAAACCATATGGGACATAATCAAGTTAGTCATAAGTCTGAGTTGCATGATGGTTAGCTGCAGAATTTGTATTCCAGGATTGCCTTCACTCATTTTTTTAAAAATAAAATAAGAAAACACAATCAGTCTGAATGAGATATACAGCGAGTTTTGTTATTGTCACTAAGATTGCATTAGTGGTAGTTTAATTTTGAGCTTGTGATAAAAGCTGCTTGATGGATCTCTTAATGTCCTGTGTTCACTGAGGCAGCATGACGTTTTCTTGGGAATTTAGTTATGAAACCTGCATTGTGGGTTAACTTACAGAGGCAGATGGTGTTTTGATCTTTTTTTCTTAAACAAAAAACTGCAAACGCTGTTTTTTTTTTTTTTTTTTTAAGGCTAATTATAGTTGCCACCTTTATTTCTGAGCAAGCGAGGTGTGCAGACCTCTTTAAAAATATTTCCAATATTGAAAGATGTTTTATGGTGGATTTTTTTTTTTTTTTTTTTTTTTTATAAACAGTTTGAGTTATGTTTTTCAGAAACTAATGTATCGTTTCCTACTCATCCTTTATGGCAGAGTCGGTATATGACCTCCTCCCCAAAGAACTCCAGCTCCAGCCGTCGTCCACCCAGGCAGACCCACCCACCATGAGCCAGAAGAGCGGGGGAGAGGCGGGACCTCCCCCCTCTGCAGCCTTGGCCTCAGGTGAGCTACCTGCTCAGCATACGAAAACCATGATCTGGGATCAGTTTCCCTGTTTAAAAAGAAGAACAACCACAAAAAAGCCTTTCCCCAAGTCAACAGGGCTTAAAAAAGAAGGGGACAAAAAGTTGAGTTGTGTGTCTGGGGGCAACTTCACCTTTTTCAATTTCTGAGGCAATGCTTGTGACTCAGGTTTCTGCAATTTGGTAAAGTACTTTCGTATGAGTTTTGATTCTGCTGGCATGACAATACATGGTTATAATGTTTCTTGTGGATTTTACTTTTTTAATGGAGGGGGTGGAGAGTAAAATCAGTTTTTTAGAGATGAATCTTGGCTAAATTTGAATGTGTTTTGCAAGTGTAAGTTTTTTTTATTATTCTTCAGGGTTAAAGCAAAATTTATCTGTTTCAAAGTTCTTTTTAATTCATCATAAGTTCCTGCATTTTGGTTTTTTTTGACACAGTCCTTGTCAACATTTAGCATCATAGACATACAGTTCGTTAAGTACAAGTAGCCACTACGTCAACCATCAATTTGTAGACTGCTTTTGGGGGGTGCTTGGAGGTGATAACTGTGACCTGATTGGACAAAAACATTTCTTTGAGCCCCATTGTTTACTCAGTTATGGTTCTGTTTCTATTTCTGGCCATAAAAAGTGAATTTATCGAATGAAACACTAACTAAATCTAATCGGTCCTGTATTTCTTGAGATGACCTGATGTTTTTTGAATGGGAGTGTTACGGATCCGGAGTGTTTTGTAGTCCCATCAGTAGTATTGCTATTTAAATCACTCGAATGTTGTAGCTACTTTAAATTCATTCTCATTAGATTACCAAGTTTACAGTTATAATAGCTTTAAGCCTGGCAAGATGCATTCTATCTGTTTGTGGCCAAAGCACCAAAAAATCAGACCAATTGGCATCCTATACTGGTAGCTATGGATGAGGTTTAGGTGTCATTACAATAAAGAGGTTCATATGGTCACATTTCATTCGTCTAATTGGTCAAATTTCACTTGCAGCTTTGACAGACAGATGCTTCATTTAATCATTTTTTGAAGTGCCAAACTTTTTTTCTCAGACGTTTTTTGCTGTGATTCTGTTAAACAAACCAAATGGTACATTAGGTTAGTGAAAGAAGTATAGCTTCCATGTACTTTGTTTGGGTTTTAATACTCACTCAAAATACCATCAGTTCCTGTTTAAAACAAAAACTAAAAAAAAGTTTCATTTGTTAAAGGAAAAAATATTACCAAATAAATAAATAATTATCAAAACTACCCTGTTCTATGCTAGTAGCAGTGACTATAATTTACTATCCTTTGGGTACAATGTGAAAAAATAAATAAATTCACAAAAAAAGACAACTTCAAGACATGCTGCGTTTGCATTAACAGCATGCCAACATACCTGATAGCTTGTCCTTTTATCATTTCATTCATTTTATTATTATTTTTTTTTTTCAGCTGCACTTTTTGATGCTTGTGCTTAAGGTGTTTTGGAACCTGGCTTTTTAGGCAGTTAAATACATGATGGTGACCTTGCTTCAGAGATGCAGTGTTACCAGTGCCGCTGATCTAAATACTGTCCTTTTGGCTTCAGCTGACATCTCAGTCGTCCCTTATTTTATTACTTTGTGTTCCAGTTTCTGCTAATGCATTGTGGTTATGCAATTTTCTCAGTATGATGCACTTCTTTATTTCACTGAAGCTCTTTGAAAACTTGGGATCTTTTTTAATAGCAAAGTCTCTGACAGTGTCATTAAAGTATGATTTTTGAATGGCTGTAATGCCTGAAGCAGATATGGTAAAACCTAAATGCAAGTTTTATGTTTACCTGGTCCAATATGCACTCATAAAACAGTAGGCTTCTTTGCAGCTAGACGAATAATTAATTGCCAGGTTTTTAAGCAGATGAACGTTAAATTGATTAAGGTTTTGTTTCCTAATGAATCTGTGAAGTTGCCCTTAGCAACCATTTGATTGTTTTTATAAAAATCTTTTAGCAAATAAAAATAAGGTCTGATCTTGGATCATGGTTTAGGACAGCACACATCAGCTATTACTGAGAGATTCTTCTCTAGACTTTCATGTAAAGAGCAAACTAACTGGTCAGCAGTCATGTTGGAGGGAGCGCTTTTGTTAACGCTACCTTTTCACTGTCCTGTCTGACCTAGCTGGCCCTAAGCAGTGCTGATCAAAAGCAGGACCACTATAATGTCCTTCAGGTCATCATTAACCAAATAAACATGCTTTTAAGTGTCTATAAATGATAAAACTTCAAAAGTTCCTCATACCTTTAGTATATATTAACTCATCCAATTTACTGATTGACAGAAGTTGAGTCTTGAATGATCAGCTCTCTTGTTGCTCATTGGCTGTCTCGTTTTTATTGCAGGAAGTTCCCTCTGAGGCAGCGAGTGTCTGCATATAAAATGGTCTGCAGTTCACTGCTCCATAGGTCAGAGGCTTGTTTATTCTGTCTCCATGGCTACGCTCAGTCCCAACCAAATCTTCCAATTGGCATGCGCAAACTACTGTTTTCTACTGAATGCACATTGCACAAAACTGTAATGTAACCCTGGCAAATTTAATTTGGCGCCACATTATCAGCTTGCAAATTTGGCTGTACAAGAAAGTTTGACCAGATTTTGTTGTGTTTCTTTCTGGCAATGTGTATGTAACAATTTGTAGCTTGCTTTTGTTTTTGTAAACAAAGCATGTCAGTTTTGTCACATTGATTTTTAATTGAGAGGTTTTGTAGGAATCAAAACATTGTGGGACCTACAGTACCCTTCTCAACTTTAACTTCAGTTTATTTGATCAATGCTTGACCGCTCTCGCATGCACAGTGAGAGCATATAACCCACAACAGTCTATTGAAATTAGAGTTGGGAAGAGGGGAAATCAATACAAATCATGCACAAATTCAGCTGCTTGAATGGGACTGCTAGCCTGCTCTGAGCTGAACATCTGTTCTAACTTTATTTGTATATACTACTACAGATGCCACCTCTTCCACCTCCAGTCCTTCGGCCTCCTCTTCCCTGTCCATGGGAGCTCCATCCAGTGGCCCCTCTACCTCACCCTCAGACCATCTCACGGTTGCCCAGCATCTCCACTCTGCCGGAGGGGATGGAGCTGGAGCTTCAGAGATGCAAGGTATGGAGGCTGCGGGATCTGCCCCCAGCAGAGGCAACAGTGGAGCAAACAACACAGCAGGGGATGTAGGGTCAGGAGTGTTATCAGGGCTAGGTGTGCAGCAGCTTCAGAACACCCCATCAAAACGAAGGCCTGTATTGAGCATATCTCCTCCACCTGAGGACCTGTTTGACGACAGCCAAATGTCTTGCCAAGAGGAACCTACCATATCTGGTGCACCAGGTCCAGACTCAGAGCACAGCAGTAGTATGTGGGCTGAGGATTCCGTCTCCAACTTCAGCTTAATCAGCTCCATCTCCTACAATGACAACACAGAGGTGCCACGCAAGTCTAGAAAACGCACCCCTCGTCAGCGGCCCGGCCCCAAGCCAGCTCCTCCAGAGGACAGCATGGATGTGTTTGATGCTGACAGCGCCAAGGCTCCTCATTATGTCCTATCCCAACTGGGCACAGACAAGACCAGCCCTATGGCCAGGTGAGGTGACCCTTGTCCAAGGTTTATTCTGGCACATAGGCTGAGATACTCTGATTATGTTAGCAGGAATTAAAATTAAATTAATGTGTTTTTGTCTGTGGTAATTTGATTTGGAATTTCTAATTCCATAATCATTTTTTGTTGCCCTACAGCTCTCTTGAGTCAGGGACGGCAGTAAAAGGTGGGTCATTGTCTGCTCAGTTCCCCCAACGAAGTGATGGGAAGGAGCTAAAGATCCTGGTGCAGCCAGAAACCCAGCACAGAGCTCGCTATCTGACTGAGGGCAGCAGAGGTTCTGTAAAAGATAGAACACAGCAGGGATTCCCCACCATCAAGGTTTGACCACAAGGGCCACCACTTGTGTCTTAAAAAGAGCATAGTAAATCCACTAACAAAAGTATTCGTTACAGCCACTATCCATAAGTACGATTTATCTGAGTAACTGTAAGTTTTTTTTAAAAAATAAACTAAATTTAGAAATATAACTGTTGTTTGTAGGAAGTGAAAGTCTATGCCTAATATTAATTTATAAATCTTTACTGTCTCGTTGGTTTTGCTTATTATTTCCATAATTTGACTGTAATATGTATCTAATATTTAATTTTCTGCACAGTTGGAAGGTGTTAGCGAACCAGTCGTGCTTCAGGTGTTTGTAGCAAATGATGCAGGCAGGGTGAAGCCTCATGGTTTCTACCAGGCATGCAGAGTGACGGGACGCAACACCACTGCCTGCAAGGAGGTGGACATAGAGGGCACCACGGTTATAGAGATTCCTTTGGAGCCCACCAATGACATGACGCTTTCGTAAGAGCGTTTTTTAATTATGTTTAATTAAAGAACGTTTAATGTTTACAGCACAAGATGCTGTTATTTATTTCCCTCTTGCCCTTTTGTTTCTGCAGGGTGGACTGCGTAGGAATTTTGAAGCTGCGTAATGCAGATGTTGAAGCTCGTATTGGCGTGGCAGGATCCAAAAAGAAGAGTACACGTGCTAGGCTGGCCTTCAGAGTCAACATCCCGCAATCTGATGGATCAGTACTAACTTTACAGGTCCCCTCATCACCCATACTCTGCAGTAAGTAATGCAAGCAAGTTTACAAAAAAATAGAAGTTTGGTTCAGTCAGAAAATACATGTCGACTGAGTTTTCATTCTTTGACTCTGTTCCTATCCAGCTCAGCCAGCCGGAGTGCCAGAGATCCTGAAGAAGAGTCTTCACAGTTGCTCAGTCAGAGGAGGGGAGGAGGTTTTTATAATCGGAAAAAACTTCCTCAAAGGAACCAAAGTTATTTTTCAGGAGAACAATGCAGGTGCTGTGGACAGTTTCGTGTTTGTATTTTATTGCCATTTGTGTGTTTCTGCATGTAAATATCTGATGCAGGGTTGAGTAAAAATATTTTCTGATGACTTTGCAGATGATAACTCTTGGCAAGCTGAGGCAATGATTGACATGGACCTTTTCCATCAGGTAAAAGCAAGTTAATGTGTATCCCATTTTTTTCTCTTTGCAAAATAAGCTTTTCTGTCAGGCCTTTCACCGGCTTTTCATGTGATCCTTAATGTTTTCCAGAATCATCTAATAGTGACAGTCCCTCCGTTCCACAACCAGTCGATCACTTCTCCTGTGTCTGTGGGAATCTTTGTGATGACCAATGCTGGTAGATCACATGATGCCCAACCCTTCACCTACACTCCTGACTCAGGTAAAGCAACTTACTCATGCGTAGAAGTTGCCTTGCATACAGTTTTATTCTTTCATGAAGTTGATTCCTATTGAATTAATCCATTAAGACCTGAGGTTTGCTCTGGACATGGTTACAGCTATGCTTATGTAATGCTTCATGTTGAAATGGGTTCATAGTAGTTTAACTCTGTTGAAATGGTTGAATTCATCAGTGATATAAGCTACAAACTTAAGTTCTTAATCACCTGTACTTTACTATTTTAAAGAAATGCGAAGCAATTGATGATGTAAAAGTATTTAATTTTTCCTTCCGGGGCAATAAAAAAAAAAAAAAGGTAGAAAATTGTCTGAAACTCTAAAAAGGATGAACAGTTATGTGAGACTGAGCAACTTCTTGTACCTCCACAAAACAGATGGCTTTGATCATAGTATGTAGCACCAATCTTTGCACTTCTGTTCTTGACAACAAAGAAAACCTTTCTTTCTTGGTTGAAAAACATGTTGGGATTTTTAAACTTCAAGTTCAGCCTAGCAAACGCTTTCCTGTTTTACTTTAAGATTTTCTCAAACACTACTAATGCCAATACTTTTAAGTTTAGTACTCTAGCTGTTTAAAGCAGGACTGCAAGCTCTCAGTTAACCATAATGTGTGTGAGCGATCAAACAGCTGACACTTTAGTTGGATAAATATAGAAATTTTGTTGGTGCTTGGCCATGGTATAAACAGAAAGGCCTGAAGACCTGTTATACTCAAAACATCATCTTGGTGCGACTAAAGTAGACACAAGTAAAGTCCAGCAGTGTGTGAGCTGTCTTGTTTTTATGTTTTCTGTCATGGTTTGCTAGTCTTTGGCTCAGCACATGCTTTGGTTTGGTGTGGATGTGTGTGATTTTTGGTTGTCTATGCTCACATCTATGTCTTCTAACACATTCACAACTGTCTTATGTTTACACTCTTAACCCCAGCTGATAATTCAGGTGTCCTGAATATAAAAACTGAAGGACCCTCTCTCGTCAAGACGTGTATATTTGATGGCCAGATGAAATCTATGTCCTCTGAGCAACCGGACTGCTCTGGCCAACCTTCCAAACGGCAAGAGGACACACCAATGGAGGTTACAAGCAATCCACAAACTACAGATGTCTTCAAAGTAAGATTAGTTTGCTTTGAACTGAGAAAAATAAATATAAGTACATAAAAAATGCAGGTAGTAACAGCTGTGGTTCCTCTCTTCTCTTAGCCCTCCCCTGATCCACTCATCTCAGTGCAGCAGACACTGGAGCTCAGCTCTAGTCCACATCCAACTGGAGAGTCCTTTCAGAGCCCAATGCCCCTACAGCCTGAAGATGTGGAGCTTTCCCAAGCACCCCCTGTCTTCCCTAGCTTAGACTCTCTTAGCACCATACAAAAGCAAGACATTGGCTCCACAAGCTCCTTCCCAGTGTCAGGAGATACCACAATCCCCCCAGTAACACCTGACGTCCCACAGCAGTTTCTCAGAGACCCCCAGGAAAGCTTATCTCCCGAGAGTTCTGATAATAGTGGAAGGATTGTGGTTGTAGCCATGCCTCAAATGGCAGCTCCCTCTCAGCCACAGCCTCAGCAATCACAGGTTACCCTGTTTCCCCAGGAAGGGGTGGCCCTTGAGAGGGCAGTTAGAGAGCTACAGGCTGGAAGTAACCCCACTTTACAGCAGGTGCTGGAGGCAGCTGTAGTCCAGCAACAGCTGAACTCTGTGCTTTATAGCTCCACACCCTCTGCAGACTCCCTCCAACAGCATGTCCAGGAGAACATGAACAGCCTCAGGTTGGGAACCACAGATAATTCGCTGTCAGCACAGCAGCAGCTGCAGATACAACAGCAGCAGCAACAACAAATACAGCAGCAATTTCAACATCAACAACTGCAACAACAGCAAATCCTTGAGAACCTTCAACAGCAGCAGCAGCAACAAGTCCTCAGCAGCATGCAGATCCAACAGCAACTTATATTACAGCCCCAAGACCAACAGCAACATCAGCAACAGCAAATCATGGAGAATATTCAACAGCAGCAACAACAGCTGCAACAAAATCAACAGCAAGTCCTGAATAATATTCAGCTTCAGGATCAGCAACAACAAAATCAAATTCTTAGCAATTTACAACAACATCAGCTACAGCAGCAGCAACAAAATCAAGCGTTGAACAGCTTACAACAGCAACAACTGCAAGAGCAGCAGGTCTTAGAGAATTTGCAGCAGCACTTACAAGCTGAGTTGCTCCAGCCCCAGATCCACTCTTCTGCCCAAGCGCAGCAGCCAGTTTCCCTCCTGCAACAGGCTGGAGAGCTGCTTACCATCCAGACCAGCTTCCCAACACAGCCTCCATCCCACACATCTCCCCCACAACAACTCTTTCAATCCCCCAGACCCCTGGCTGAGACCCAGAGCTCCCAACAGCAAGTCCAGGCTGCCTTGCTTCAAAATACGCTTGATGTTCTCACAAGTGGCAGCCTCAGCTCAGAGCAGCAGTCCACAGGGTCCACCCTATACTTGTCCCCAAACCCACAGCCCCAGCAGCAGCTGGCATTCATCTCCTCCATGGAAACATCCAGCAGCCAGCCTCAACCTGTTGCATTGTTTCAGAGCCAACCCCAAGGTCAGCTTTCCCAGCTGCAGCAACAGAGCACCCCAATGGAGCAACAGCAGTCTCAACAGCAGAACCAACCGCAGCCTCAACAGCTTCCAATGGGCCAGCAAGGCTCCTTATTCCAAACCATCCCAAACCACTCGCAGACAAACCCCGTTCCCCAGGCTCAAATCTCACAGCCCCAACAAACAGGTCTTCTTCTCTGTACCACAGATCTTAACCCACAGGCTATTCTCTTCAGCACCCAGACCCAAGGTCCTCCCTCTATGGGAGGCATTGGTGTCGGAATCTCCCAGACAGACTCAGCGGAGCCCATGTCCTTCCAAGACCAGAGCTCTTCAGGGAGCAATGCAACATCTACTGGGAACCAACAGCAGAGCATATTCCAGGAACAGCAGCCAATGCAAGTGACCCCAAGCTCCAGCCAAGTCCCAGGCAGTCAACCTGTGAAGCTGTTCATACCACAGACATCCCTGTCCAGCTTGCAGAGCACTGTTGGCTCACAGGAGCTGAACAACCCGGCTCCAGCTCCTACTGCAACCATCTTTGTGGTCCAGGGTGGTGTGGGTGTGGTTGCCAACCCCGGTCAGCAGCCCCCAGAGCAGCTTTTCCAGACAACAGTGGGTGGCGGTGTAGCGCCACAAGGACAGGCCAACCTGTTTGTTTTTGGCATCCAGAATGGTAAGAGGATTTTAGCCTTATTCATATTGTAAGTAAGCAGTATCGTTTTTTAAGCTTTTTCTACTTCAGTGTTGGACTCATTGATTTGTTTGTGTGCAGACACCTCTGAATTGCTCTGGAACAGTCATGCTTAGTCTAGTTTTTTACTTATAGCAAATCTTGCTTTTTCTCCTTCTTCCCAGAGTCATCCCAGCTGCTCAATTCTTCTGGACCCCCCCTGCCAGCCCAGAGCCAGGCCCAGAACACAAGTCACATGCAGCCTCTATTGGATCAACCCATGGCCCAAGCTGCCTCCACCATGCACAGCAGCTTGCAGAATGCCCTTCAGGCACAAATGCAAAGCAGCCTAGAGAACGTAATGCAGTCTAATGCACCAACAGTTCTCCAGTCCAGTTTACAGGCATCCATTGAAACAAGCCTGCAAACTCCAATGCAGACCAATATACAGACACAGATACAGAATCAGTTGCAGGCATCTATATCTGCAACATCTAGCATGGATAAAATTGAGGACCTACTAGAAAGCCTGCAAAAGCAGTAAAAAAATATTTGGACCATGTGGCACTAAGGGGAGATGGAGTAATATGTAGCTGAAAGTTATCCTTCCTAAAAATAAAAAAAAACACAGAAAAGTTGAGTGTTGGTTTTTGTGCCAATACCACAAAACTTAGAAAATCTAGAATAGTTAAGAATGAAATCTACTTTTACTCAAAATCCAAATTATAAGTTCACGAAACCTTGTTTTATAATATATTTATCATTAATTACAGCTTCCATCCATTGCTCTTAAATTGATTAATTCACCTCTGTTATTACTGCTCTTGCGGGATCAAAGAGGCCTGTAATAACTGCTTTTATCTCATTAGTCTAAAAAATGCAGTGTTTTAATAATGTGGGCCTACGAGATGGTGACGATTAAAACCTACCAGGTTTGGTGGAGAAACTGGAAAGGGATAAAGAATGTCAGCAAGAGGAAAAACTTGATGCAGAATAGTTTGTAAGAGCGGACACAGGAGATAAGAGTCAGTTATGGAGTGAATATCAGATTGCACAGAAGTGTCAAATAGACTGAATCTCATTTTGTGAGTGTGTAAACTGTTAGTTTTCATTTCGCTTTTAGAGGCGGACGCTGTGAGTTTTATCATGTGGAGTGACGGTTGAAAGAGGAGATTCTCTGGCATTGAAATCGCTTGATTTATGCTTCTTTTGCCATGGAGAAATATTCCCAGTTTTGCAATTAATCAAACTTTGTGTTTGCACATCAACAGCTTCTGCAAAATCTACTCTAAGAGTACAGATTACTAAAATATAATTCTTTGTAGAATAATGTAGGGATGTATAGGAGAATTGTTTGCAGGTATGACTGGAGTTGGCGCTTAAAGAGGGATGGCAGTTTAACAATGCTAATAGCTCCACTCCAACATGCACTATCATGATAATCAGTTGTTGCAAGAGATTGCCCCAAATGCAGAATGAGGAGAGAATATTACACACTCCCAAATGAGGTTTAGCCTGGTTTAAAAAAAAAAAAAGAAGAAGAGAAAAATTGACTCGGCCTTTGTTTTAGCATCTCCCAGTGTTTCACATTTAGGCTTCATCGCTGGGTTTGCTGAAGCTTTCTTGGTAATTTTTTAAATAGCATTCAGTTATGTATTGTGTGCATTTTTTTTATTTTAAAGAAGTTGGTAACCTTTACCAATTATATGTGGATAGAAAGAAACTTTCCACTTGTGAAAATGGAGTATTGCGTGGTTTTATAAACATTTTATCTTAAGCACTTTAATAACCTTTGTGTAACCTGCTACTCCTTATATCCATCCACAGCTCTGAATTTGTACTCAGAAACGTCCAATTAAAATACAAGAAAAGAAGAAAAGAAAACAAACAGCAGTCGTCTTTGTAATGTTAAATACATCTTAACCGAGCATTTTTACATTTTCTCATGTCAGAATATTTTTGAGGTCAAGACTTTGTATAGAATGTCAGCGCACTGTTGAATCCCTGCTTGTATTCGGTCCCAGTGGTCCAGTCAAGTCTGTCCAAAATGAGCCATTCGTCAGTTCTCGGTGTTTGAGTGGTAAGTAGGCATTTTGTGTTTCATACGTTGACAAGACATCTAAAATACTTATTTAGTTTGTTCATTGATATGAAGGATTTTCATAACTTTTTATTGTGTACTGGTTCCTGTTCAGTCCGTCACTGGGGACTGTTTTACCTGGTCTTGTTTATGTTTTAGTCTCAGTGTTGGTAGTGTGTGCAGGTCGGCACCAAATGAAGTTGGCATCCAGTACTTGTCCCTTTTTGTTGTGAACATGGGCTCACTCATGGGTTAAATCTGGTACACAAAGGCTGGTGTTTTGATGCTATCCGTGGTGCTACGTACAGGAGTGATGGGGACTTCTGTTTGCGATGTTAGAACCAACGGATTTAAACTACCAACAACACTGGCATTGCTTGTTTGTTTTGCAACTAAGTTGAGTCTGCAGAGCTGGCTGTTTGTTTTGGGGTCAGACTGGAGAGCACCCAGGCATACCAAAGCTCCTGTTGTGATTGTCGCCATTTGTCTTGTACTTGTCCTTGCAAATACCCTCATGTTTACTCATTTGTACTAAATTATGCAGCTCTCACATGGAAAGAAATTCAACTTGCTGTTTTACAAGATTTATAAAAAACTACTTTGTTGCATGGTTCAGTTTATCTCATTAATATTTCCACCAATTTGATACTTTTTGTTGTTTGATTTGAAACAGAATCACACTGCTTTGCTTTCCATATCCAACAGTAGCCAATTAGGCATTATCAAAAAGACAAATTTTTGAGAAGGAATCAAATTTAAGAATAGCGTTGCTCATGAATGCATTTGTTTACATTTTCACAGTCATACTCTTGTCCTGCAGCTGTTAGTAATCCATTTTAAAGTAACTTATCTTTTTTAGAATTTTGTATCCATGTATCGAAATGTAGAGTATTTTTGTAAAAAATAAGCCTTTTGGTTTATGCTTATAGCACAGAAAATATCATTTGGTGTCTTTTTTTTTCTTTCTTTCTTTATTGAGGTGAAGCGTAGGTTTACTGTGAAGTCCATGGCCGAAATTTAAAAATACTATCTGAGTGGGATAATAATCAGAACTTAAATATATCTATACGATATAGGGATGGGCATTCGATTAAATTGTGTTAATTGATCATCGGGAAAATTAACGATCGATTTTCAATTCATCATTAATATTTTTATATTAAAATTAAGTATTTATAGGCTCTATTAAAATGCAGTGAAAATAGAAAATCAGCATGTTGAGACCTTTATTACAAAATGAACGACTCATGTGGCAGTTAAACGGGAGTTGAGAAAGAGGATGAGAGAGAGATCAGTGTACCTAACAATAAATTAGGCTCATTTATCAAATTTCAGGAAAAAAATAAACCAGTAACTCACATACAAGTTCAGCACCAGTCTACTGGTTTTTGTTAACATGCTCTGGGGTGAGACCGAGAGCAGGATGCGCAGCCACTAACCAGGGTCGGATGTGCGCTGTTCAAGTTGTACATCATTTGCATCGTGGACGAGTTGTACTTAGACACAGCTTTGCAGTGTTGGCAGTCATTTTTTAAATCAAAGTGGCCGTAACCTCTTCATGATCAGGCTACTTTTGAAATACACGGAAACTCGCAGGTAACTGAGCAGGCTTGTGGTAAAGTGTTTAATTACTGCCACATTGCAAAATTAATTTCATTCCTTCAAAACTCAAACTACACAACAGAACATGTATTAGTTTTATCAATTTAAAAAAAAAAGTCAACCAAATTCTTAATGATGAATTAATTGATCTTAAAATAATTATGCCCATCCCTCATGATATTAAATCTACCCAAACTATAGAACATGAGTGGACTAGCCCTCTGGTCTTTTTTTTTTTTTTTTTTTTTTTTTACTTTTTATGTTGTGCATCTCAAATGGCACTTTGACTCATCCATTAACTGTAGATCAGGTTAGAGTGCAGTAGTGACATTTCCAAGCATTCCACTCCTCGGTTAGGGGAGAATAAAGAGCACATGGTGATGTGGAAGAAGTGCAGAACAGTTATGCCTCTCAAAGCCATACCAACACAGAAAGCCAACCTGTGACTTCAGTTTCATGAATGTAAATTTTACCTCATGGTGTGGACGCAGCTTGATCTGCATCTAACATCGGACCAATTAGAGTTTGAGAGATCATATATTTTGAGGCTGATGGGATGGGTGGGGTGGCACCAGCTGACATTTGTGTCTCTGTAAATCTGTCCACTTTTTTTTTTCTTGAATTTTGATTTAAATTCTTGTCCAGCCCTCTCATTTTAAAATGATTCAGTACACTCAGTCTGATGCTGAATAGCCACTTCCACCTGGGAGGAAAAAGAAATCCTTGTTAAATATTGATTTAATGGTGGCAAAGAGAGCACACAAATCTTTGCATTATCTCGTTTTTGTCCATCAGTCATGTAAATGAATATCCATGTATATTTAAATGTGAAATATACTGCAGGGGTCTCTTGAATTTTAATTGTGATGCTTTCAACAGAACTTTGTGTGCCTTGATAACTTAACCGTTGCTCTGCTGTGTTTACTGGTGTCCCTTTTGTGTCATTGCTCCTTGTCCTTTTTATTCAGAAGGACCGTGTAACATCAGAATACACTGCAGCAATTTGATTTACATCAAAGCGTAAATTATACAGATATATTTTAGTGTTCATGTTTTCTCAACCCATTGCAGCATATCAGTGATTACTCAACATGTACAACTTCACCAGTGAATTGTCACCGTTATTTGTAGTTTTCTACCAATTTTCTTTTTTCTTTTTGTTTTCCATGCCTCATGAGATTTGTACATATGAGGTAAAAGGGACGAGACAGAGTCGATTGTTTTATGGAGAACTTTCTCGTGTTGATGTGCTTGTCAACATTATTGTTGCTGTGAAGTGCTTGATCAAAAGGGGCAACCATGATAAATTAACTGTTTATTGCCAATAGTGTGAGCTGTATCTTGTGTGTAATCAGTTTGCTCACTTTTCCTAGTTCGCTTTCTATTTCACATCCTCCAGACAGTTCTGTTGTATCAGTTTTGTGTAGCTTGAGCTTTAGTATCTAGCCTTAAGACCCTGCAGTAGGGATAAAGGTCAACCCCAGCGTGTTATAAATCTGATTATTAACATGTACTTTGCCTTTGTCTGGACATTTGTATACTCTTCTGTTTATATCTGTAATCCTGCTGCTACATTAAATGAGTTAATAAAAAAATCTGTGGCTTGATGTGCTTCTTCCCCCCCTCCCCTTTGAGGTTCATACTTGTGAGTTGTGTAAATAAATGTTGCATTAATCTTTGCAAACATATAGTTTCACATAGTTTTACTGACCAGAGGTTTTTGTGTTGCCACAAATGCATTATATGGGGGTGATCAAAGTTTACTCAGTCTTTCATGGAGAATCTGTTGGAAGAAGGATAATGGGTTCTCTGAATCGAAGCCAACATCAAACTCTGTTTTTTTCCTCAGAGCAAGAACAGCCACTAATATTGCCAGTATAGCAGTCAGCCCCCAGATGTGGTACTGGCTTCCTGATTCTGGGTCCACGAAATGAAATGCGTGCAGAGGCCCCATCATTCCAGCAGCACCATGAGCAGCATAGTGGTCCTTGTCGCTGGTGAAGAAGTCCAGAGGGACTGTGAACACAGCACTGACCTCAGCTGGGTTTGGAGTGGGACTGAACATCTCATCTATGAAACCAACAACAGGGGTCACCAACAGGCCTCTCTGTTGAAAATGAAGAGAATGTGATGTGATGAAAAGACTGACCCAAAGCAGCTGATGCCCTCAGAGGGAGTGTATTTATTGACCTACCTTATTGATGATTGGGAACAATGTGCAGACAACCTGAACTTCATCAGGTAGTAGACCTATCTCCTCCTTTGCCTCTCTTAGGGCTGTGTCCACATCATCGCGGTCATCTGGGTCTCTCTTCCCACCTGGAAAACACACCTCACCCGCACTGGTCCTCAGCTACACAAAAAGTAAAAGTGGCTCAAATAAAGCCAAATATAAGTTACAGTCTTTTTCCTCCACCCAAGACATTTAATTTCAGGTTACCTCTTTTGAACGTAGTGTCATTAAAGTGTACAACTCCCCACCCCTCACGAACAGTGGGATCAGCACCGAAGCTTTGGGCAACATTGGTAAATAGGAAAACTTTTCTCCGATGTCAAACTGCTTTAAAGTCGCTATAGTCTTCTCTTTTATTTGCATGACAGCAACAGGAACACTTACAGTGGAAATCTGAGTTAGTGGACTTATTAATTTATTCTAAAAGTTATTTTCTGTAAACAATAAACGTGCCACGTCAGAGCTGACGTCTTTAAAAATCTTGGAGAAAAGTCAAGAGGAGCTTTACCTCACAAGGTGAAACGGCAGGTTAATGTAAAAGGAGTAACTTAGCGGTGTACATTCATTCTGGTAAAGGTTCTTTTAAATAAACTAAATACAGCTGAGCTTAAATGTATCATATCCATAAGCAATCACCCAGTTATGATTTAAAGTAGGCCAATCTACAGCAATATAACGAGAATGGAAAAGATATTACGTCAGATTAAAGCGACTTAGGGTTTATGCGCATGCGCTGTAGTAGACAAACCCTGCCCACGAGCCCATCTAATGATTGGCGGTAGCTCGAATCAGCTGTGGTGACAATGAAAAAAAAACTTTTTCAACCAATCGTGGAGCCTGTCCTAACACAAACAACCAATCACAGTAAAAGGCTCCGCCCATTTTGCCCTTCCTTATTGTTTTATTACAAGGGTGACCGACAGACAGCTGTTTAATGCATAGATCACTGAATGTGTTTTAATGGCGTATGACTAGCAAACTGGTCTTCTTATATAAGTAAGAATTTCCCAGAAGAAACAAAACAAAACACAAAACAGATGGAAAATCAAGAGATTTAAAATTACCACAGAGACAAAAATAATAAGGGCGCAAAAAAAAATCCAATACAGAAAAGCAAAGACATATAAAAATGACCAACAGGAGACACCAAACAATCAAGAACTTGCAAACACTGAGTCACAAACAACCAGAATGTATAAAAAAAATCACAAAGTAATTTATGACCAAAACATAACACAATATGTTCATAAAAAGAAACAAAATGACCTGACCCACAAAGCATCATGCTCACAGAGACACGGAATATAGAGACATGGTTTAAACACATAAAATGATCAAGACCTTTAGTTCTTTTTCTTTAATTGTAAAAATATGAGACAAAAACAACAAACAAGAAAGTCACAGACCACACTGACCACAAAGTGGCATGAAATGTAAAAGATGTAAAATCCAAGATAATTGCAAAAAATGGAATTAATTAAACCAGATGCAGGTCTGCGTAAACCTTAGTATCTCAAGGTTCCTCTCATTTGTCTAATTTGTGCCTCCCCAGTCCTACATCCTCCTTCCTGTTATACAGAGGGGGGGGCCCTTTTGGAGAAGACTCTTGAGCATCCACAATAACTGGATGGGATTTCACTCATTAAGCCAACTGTATATTAGCTTAAGTGCACATGCTACACACACATGCACACACACACGCGCGCAGTGGCTGCTAAGACACAAAGAGGGGTGTTAGTGATGTACAATGTAGGCAATTGGAATATCAATAGTGATGGTGTATTTCCAGGAATCCATTTTCTACACCTGCTTTATCCAGTTCAGGGTTGTGGGGGTGCTGGAGCCAATCCCAGCTGTTAACAGGCAAGGAATGGTACATCATGAACGGGTTGCCAGTCAAGCTCAACACAGAGACAAACCACCACGGTGTCAATTTAGAGTAACCAATTAACCTAGGATGCATGTTTCTGGGGTGTGGGAAGGTGAAGGAAGAAAAAATAAAATAAAATACATAAAAATAAAAAACTCCAGACAGAGGCCTCAGCTGAGATTCAACCTGGAAATCTTCATGCTGTGAGGAGACAGTACCAGCCACTACAGTAGCATGCATTTACCCCTCAAAAATGAAAATAAGTGTCATGAGTGGGAACACAAGAAGTGAAACCACCATAAAAAGTGCAACTGAATGCAGAGTTTGAGGTTTCAACTGGACTTGTACTGCTGTAAGCAGGTCCTCAATGAAAGCATCAAGTAATAAATTAAACCTATAAGACATAATACTTAACAGTATTGCAAGATGATGGGAAATATCAGCATCTCAAATTTTAACCAAAACATGTGCAAACTGAAGGCTACTGACAGCTCACCCAATACAAAGCCTGAGACATGTGCACTAATAAGCCACAGCAAATTAAATACATTCTTCAAATAGAACAAAAAAAAACTAGATTTTACAGCTGAAATCCATAAATCAGCTAAAATAATTAAAACTTACCAAAGTATTGTTCATATACATAACATATCCCACTTATCTATATGGTGTAAAAGAAATGTTCTTCTTGAAAGTTGTTAGAAAAATAAATAAAATTCAAAACACAGCAAAGCTTTGAAGGGTCTTCACAGTGGTCCTAGTTTTCAGCGAGTCACACATCACTTCTGTGGTGGTTTGAACGCTCACACTTTGTACTTTTCCTTGGCTTGATCATTCAATATGCAGATATGCTGAGGAGAAAAAGAAAAAACAGACCATAAACACACCAGATGACAGGAAATGAATGTGTGAAGAATATCTGTTGTGAAGAAATATTTTTTTCTGTTAAATTTGGCATTTTAAAGAGCTGCTGCATGACCTTAAAGGAGCTGTACCTGCAACTGGGAAAAATAGGTTCTTTTATTTGGTTAAAGAAAAAACAAATGTTTACGTGAACCTTAACTTGAGTGAGCTTCAGAGCCTTGAAACTGCAACTATGGATTTACTCAATATTGTCAAAACTCTATGGAAGTATTTCAAGCCAGTTCAGCGATGTTTCCCTTTCAATGGACTTTCTGTGCCACCATTTATTTATTCAGCCATTTCTCAGGTCTCTTTACTGCAGACAGTCTCCATTTCTACCATCTTGGACAGCTGCTTGTGACAGTAGTCTGTCCTGCTCTGCAGCCTCAGTAAAGAGAGGCTGCAGGAGTCCTTCAGATCACAGCAGATTTACTACAGATCACAAAGACTGTCATCATCAACATCAGTTCAAGAAGG
This sequence comes from Melanotaenia boesemani, assembly GCF_017639745.1. NCBI lineage: Eukaryota > Metazoa > Chordata > Actinopteri > Atheriniformes > Melanotaeniidae > Melanotaenia > Melanotaenia boesemani. Next base: position 29,941,121 of record NC_055691.1, read on the forward strand.
TGAAATTTGAGTCTGTTTGAGGGTTTAGCTGAAAAGGGAACAAATAAGGAACACCAGCACATCAGCCTGGCTAAAAACTAACGTTTGGATATAAACATAAGGCTGTAAATTAAAGACATGGCCACTAGTTCTGACACAAGAAGCCACTGAAGAGATGCCCTAACATGTAATCTTATTGATGGCCTCTAGATTAGATTAAACTTTAATGTCATTACACATGTATAAGTACAGGGCAATGAAATGCAGTTTACCATCTAACCAGAAGTGCAAAAAGCAGAAAGTGCAGATAATTATAAATTAACAGTATGCACATAGTATAGTTATTTAGAATTTAGCTATGTCAGTAATTTACAGGCAATTTACAGCCTGGATATGAACATATATTACAGCTGGATATGTGCCTTGTAGTAGACTATAGATAGAAACTATGGTCATATTTTAAAAGAGGAAATGAGTTAAGTTGCAGATAAGTTGTGCTATGCAAAAATCCATTAAATTAAATTATATTTAGATTTTTTTTAACGTTAGAGCCATTGTGATTAATGTGCACAAATTGTCCCTATTTTAATTAACAAAAGTAAGACTCTATGTTGTTTATTTAACTTTGGCTTTATGAAAGGACAGGAATCAACCAGAATACATTATTTATGGTGAGAATCACACTTTTGAAAGCCTAAAACCAAGCATGGTTTCAGCACAGGGTGGAGCAGGGGGTCCACAGCATTTTAGTATGTACATGAAGGGGGTCCCAGAGGAAAAAAGGTTGGGAACCACTGCTCTCTGTGTTAGCTCTAAAAGACTTGAGAGAAAATATGTATATAAAACTGTCATTGTGATATTTTTAGCTTGACAAGCAGCATAATGAAGGTTATTTTAAAAGTAATTTTATTCATTAAATTGATATCAGGCCTCAAAAGAGCAGCATTTTTGTCCATCTGGGTTAACATATCGCTCTCCAGCTCTACTTTCCTGTCCCAGTATTAAGCTGTCTCTTCAGTTTCCCCACTAATGCACATCAGCATTTTTTTTTTATTTTTCTGGCCATTTATGGGTCATCCATGAAAAATGGGCTGAACTTAGTTGTGCCGGTGCTGTTGTTGGTCCTTTAGCTTTGCTAAGGAAAACACAGAAGTCCAAGTGGTGGCACAACACCAAGTGTTTTGAGCAACGTTTAGTATCATCTCCAGAGACTAAGCATTATTAGTTTTTATAAAGACTGGACTCTGAATGCCTGCGTCAAAACAACAGCTATGTTCAGGTGCCGGGAGCTGCAGACAGACACCACTGTGGCGACATGAAACCGCTCTTTGTGCAGGAGTACTTAGACCCCTGTTACAGGATGGTTATAGGAATTTCTCATACAATCTTTATTTAACTTCATGACTGAAATATTTTCTTGTCCCAAAAATATCAAGATAGTGATGAACAAATGATGATCTCATGGCTTCAGAATGGTTGGTAACAGACCAGTGGTTTCGACCACAGGTGGCATGTTCATTTTTTGTGAAATAGTCTATGACCATCAAGTATTTACAATGATAAAGTGACAAGATGAAGCAGTCAAATCAAACTAAATTATACTTTTGTTTAAATTGTAAAAACATACACAACAGAATTTGCCATTTATACTGTATACCCAGAGATAAATTTAAAAATAAACATTTTTAATGGGAAATATACTGTAGCAATGAATCAGAATAACTGTAACTGGGGATCTACTCACAAGCTTTTCAACACTTACACTGAGGTCTCTGAAGTACTCATTGTAGTCCAAAGCATAGCCCACCAGAAAAGCATCTGGTACCTCAAAACCAATGTCTGAAACAAATATAGACACCATCAGCCTGAGTTATTTAAAGAAATCACACTACTTTTAAGTGCAGTAGAAGGTAAATGATTAGATAACTATTCGATTAGGCCCTGTAATACAGCAAGAGATCTTTTGTTGTTTCTCTGAGGCTGTGCTTAAGTTCTCTCTTAATGGAAAGTCAAACGCTTACAGTAACAGCTGTCCTTGAGGGGTAACTTAAATAGATTATCCAACTCAAACCTAAAAGCATTACATAATCTGAGACTGTGTGAGCAGGAGGTTATCAGGCATGCATTAGTACTTAAAATGCCTGGCTCACTACATTTGGTGTAGTTGTTCCTGAAATTAATGTTAATCCTGCATCACCAGGTTTTTAAAGAACAAGAGACATACGAGTAAAAGGCACAAAACGAGTACTACTTTTCATTACTTCACAGAGCACTAGACTATGTCTTTAGTAAAAAACTGCTTACAGTCTGGTCTGTATCCTGAACTCCTTGGGGTCCTCTTGACCAGAAGGCTGGAAAGCGAAGGGAGAATATATGAAACAAAAGCATTTAAAGAGAAATGCAACATATCTTCTGCCATAAGAAACCCTGTTTTAATCCTGACAAATGGCATTGGTTGTCCTGCTGTAACCTGGTCAAACAAGTGCCACTTCACAGTTCAAGATCAACCTCTGTGTGTGGAGCTTATCTTAAAACACATGGACCGCAACGCAGGCTAAGTGACTTTTAAAGCGCAGATCACCAAAAAAAAATAAAAAATCTTTCATATGATACTGTTTCTTGCTGGAATTTCTTATCTGAAGTTGCACTTTAGAGCAACAGAAACATCAGTTGTAAAACCTGCAAACACTCTGCAGAAACAGGAACTAGTTACATGGCTCGATACCACAATAGTTAAAATGTTTGACAGTAAGAACTGGACAGTTAGCAGATATGCAAAATAGGTGGTCCGTGCATGAAAAACCGCCATGTAATTTACCATCTTTGGTAAAAGCGTCAAACAAAGCCTTAACTGGTTCGGCACATGTCCGGTTTTACCCTGCAATCAGGAATACATCAGAGAAATGGCCTCAACTTCCGCAGTGCAGTTAATAGTGCGGCAGATTAACTCCTAAGCTGCTCCATCCCTCTGTCACATTCCATCTCTAATTCAGTCCTAAAGGAGAGTGTCCATTAGCTAAGAGCACTGCTAGATGCAGCCTGTCTGAAGACATTCCACACAGTGGAAGTCTGTAATTCAGCTCGTTGCACTATAAACCACATGCATCGATGCCTACCTTACAACTTTGACCATCTTGGGATTACATTCATTCAGCAGGGAAAGTAGTGTCTGCATCGTCCTTCCTGTCTCAACGATATCCTTTTATTGCAGCAGGAAGTGGTCAAATGAATGCATTAAATGCCAAAAACAGAAGGAGAATTAGTTAAATATGTAAATTTAATGCAAAACAGAAAATTTAAACTGACAACTGAGAAAACTGTGTGGAAACTGATGCAGGCTCATGTAGTAATCTGTTCAACCACATGAATTTGTTATAGAAATCACATGCAAATAAATAAGATAAATTGTTGACAGTAATGGAACTAAGGTAGTGATGTCAGGCATTTAATTTGCTGAGTCATCCAGAAACATATACCTTGACTTGTTTATATGTATGTATAGCTAATATAAAATTACAAATATAATTCATCCTCATCAGCCAACTAAAGAAAACCAGAATAAAGAGGTCTTACCTCAACAATCAAAACATTCTGCAGGAAAATTAAATGATAGAAGAGTTAATTAAGCAGATCTGTACAAGAATGTAATATTCTAGCGTGATGAACCATAGAAGATTTACCTTTCCTGAGAGGTTAGACAGCTCATCTCCTCCGATGACTTTCACATTGTTGGTTGCCTTATCATTCTATAAAAAAAAAAAACAAGAAGCATTGTCCATCATTTCAGCATAATTACTGTACAAAGTTTGGATTCATGCACTGCAGTGGCCCATTTCTTTTTTTTTAAATAAAAAGACACTTCACTGGTATTTTGCCAACTCTGCTGCATATTTAACACTTCCCATAAGCACAAATGGATTCTGAAAATGAAATGAGAAAGGCAGCTTACACAGTAGCTCTTCACTCTAATGAAATCCACTGTGAGTGGGACTGATTTATCACTGTTCTGGTTCAGCACTTTAATGTAGTCCAGGAGGTCCGCAAAGAACTTGTAGCCCCCTTTTAGCACACACAGAGCCACAATGTGGTGTCCCCCCATGTCCCGGATTATGTCACGAGCCAGACGCTCTGTCCTGCAGCAAAGAGGAGAGACACAAGGAGAGCATCATAAAGCATGTTGCTGATGTGAAGCCAGTACAGTTCTTGAGGACAGGGACGGGAGCCTTGGCACAATATTGCACTTAAACATAATTACTTATCTTGTACTTCACTGCACCCTCCTTCCTAAATTTACCTTCAAATGTACTGCAGAATGTGGTAAAAGTGTTTTGTCTAGTGCACAATTGTAACCGACTTGTTGCAACAACAAATGCTTCATTTAAAGGAAGTTCCCAATAAGTCATGACAGCCTCAACGTGTAAACAGTCAACTGTACTACCCTGATTATGTATGTCATGTCAAAATATAGAATGAGTGTGTAAAATGACTTTGATGTGGATAAAAGGTGATTTCCAGTGTTGGTGCTGCTCTTGATTGGTTCACCTGTCCATGATGAGTCCATGGGGGATAATCACTTTTTCCAAGTCGTTCTCATAATGTCTGGGGACACAGAAGAGGTCCAGATCATGCCCTTTCTCGTCATCAGCGATCTGGAACCAGAAAACAACAACAAACAACAACAAAACAGTCTCATCAGGTGTGCGCAAAAACGTTTGGCAATGACAGAAACGTGCGCTAAAGAGCCTCCCAACCACCTGTTTATCCCCCAAAACAACTGCAAAGACTACGACTTAAATGTACACAGCAGTTGAACAGTCGCTATTGGGAGAGTATTACCACCTGCTTTCTCTCAAACAGGCCTACAGTAGCCGAAGCAACCCATAACCACACCCTGACAAGTGAACAAGTTCAGTGCAACAACACAGCGCAGAGCTACCGGCGGCGAGGAGCATGGCTGACAGCCTCACCTGCAGATACGAAGCCATGTTACCGGCGGTCCTCCGTTCCGTTCAGCCGCAGACACTTGTCTGAGGAGTCATGCTCAGACCCTAAGACAGAGGGGGGTTGGGTTTTCTTCAGTGGAGGCTGCACGAGCTGCTCTCCTCTTCGTCGAGTGCTTCTGAAAGCGAACAAGACCGAGGTGCACGCGACGCTCCTTTGCCGGGGTTTAAGCCCTTTACGTCAGAATCCCGTTTGCCTTCGCATTAATCTGATTTGTCCAACACAACCACGGCTTAAATGTGCGATGTTACTTACCACCGGTACGGCTACATTATTTGGAAATAGATGACTTGCGAGCCCTGCGCGTGAGAGGCTGGATGACGCAGTTTTAAAAATATAACCAGTGATAGTTCCTCCTCTCTGAAAAGTCTCGTGCTGTGCTCTGCAGTGACTTTCAGTGGACTCGTCACTTTTTGGGACGCAAATAATATAAAATTTAAAATTATTATTTCATTTTATTTCAACGTGGATATCATGTAACGTGCGCCACCCATACTCCGGTACTCTCGGCTATCTATATTTGACAAACCAGTTTCACCATGGTTACGTAAAAAAAAAAAAACTGCATAACGTTCCTCCTTATGTTTAATGACATCCAAATTATTAAAGTTTGTTCAGACTTAACACATTATGAAAGCAATATGGTTTTGTACTCTTAAGGTTATAATTTATTTCTGTATTAATTTGTTTAAAAAATACTTTTCTTTTAATAAATGTCCCGACAGAGGACTCAAAGACAAAAATTATACCTTGGTATTTATTGAGGAGATACAGTATTGTAAAAGTGTAAAAAAAAAATATGCGAACCTCTTGTATTTGCAAGTCATTTTAAGGTCAAATTAAGTAATGTCTCTATTAATGGTATGACATCAAGGTGTGAGTAAGAATAGGAATTTATAAATGTCCGACCTACACATGATAAATAGCAATAAGGCTACAAAATCATTTGTAAAGATTTTTAACTTGTCCAATTTACAGTTTAAATTTCTGCTAAATAAAATACCTCTTTTTCACTGTTTGCCCGTTGTCTAAAAGTTGTCCAAAAGAACATCTATGCATTATTTTTTTCCCCGAAAATATACATTTGTCTATTTCTGTTATCTCACATCAATCTCAGTGAACACTTGATAGTAAAATATCTCTGCCTACAAGCATGTTGCCATAAAATAGGAACATTGAAAACTGCAAAAAACAGATTTTAATATGACCCAAATTTAATGAGTTTTACAGAAACAATAACATTTTTAAATCCATCTTACAAAAAAAAAAGAAAACAAATTAGGTGCTGGTTAACACCAAGAGCATGGCAACTATGAAAACAGCATAAACATGCTCTCACAGTTCAGAACACCGGAAAGCAAACGTCATCATCTCTGTGATAATAACAGTCTTTGAGTGTCATTTGTTACCATGAGGCCAAATCTCAAACGACACAATTCCCCATACAGTCCTACTTTTAGTCTGAGACCCACATACAGAGTGACTGTGGGTGGAAAGTAGAGCATCATCCAGATGAAGATGGTGTCATTCGAGAGAAGGCCATAGAGAAAGAGCACTCATTTTTTCTTCTTCTCATCCTTTTTGGCACCATCTGCTTTCTCTTTCTCCTTGTCTTTGTCCTTCTCATCTTTTTTCTCTTTTTCATCTTTCTTCTCTTTCTTGCCTTCCTCCTTTTCCTGTCCTTCTTTCTTCTCTGCGTCTCGGTTGGAAATCTTGTTGTTGATCAGGTTGTGCAGCGCCACCACAGAACGTATCAGCGAGGCCAGGTAGACCACTAACATCTGGTCGTTGGTCTTCAGGTAGAAGGCTTTTGTGAACTCCTGCAACAAAATATTAGTGATATTAAAACCACATTGATAACGGGATACTAAAAATAAACGACCAAAGTGTTTGGTATTAAAAGAAAACAGAAAAATGGGTCATGGGTAAAATTTTATTCCTGTTTGAGCCCCAGGGTTTAAAACCCATCAAGTACAAGTTTAAAACCAGTCACTAAAGGTGGTTCGGTGCTTTTATCAGAAAATGATTATTAAAATAATCACAGTGTTTCACTTGTTCATCACCGGCTGTACAGCTCTAATCCTTCAGACTATAGTGGATTAAAGAAGCCACCGCTTACTCAAAACTACATCCTTTGTTTTCCTGTCCATGAGTCTTTGATTCACTACATTATGAAGAAAACCTAAAGCAGTTGTAATGATTCTGTATTCCTAAAACCAATATAATTTCATAACAATAAGTATTAACATCTGCTTTAATATGTTATAAAAACTAAGTTTCCAAAGTGATATAAGGTCACTCATCAAATAGACACCAATTTCCATTAAATAATTACTTTACTTCAAAGTATAAAGAAACTTTTAACATTATCATCCTACCAGTAGGTTTACATCTGGCAGCAGGTTGAAAACATCCTGCAGCTGGTAGATGATCTGGTGGTTGATGGGGAGTTTGCCTGCAGCCACCCTCTCTAGATACGAGCGAATGTCCAACAGCTTTGAGTTGAGTCCTTTTAGGCCATGGACTTGGTTTGTGATGCGCTGTGACAGCGTTCCCACTGTGGTATCCTTGATGTCTCTTTAATCATGATACAGATGAAGAATCAATGAGAAGGTTCATATTTTTGTTGTAAGTTTGTCTTATGTGAATTACCTCTGCTGGACTAATTACAATAAAGCAAAATATAACGTAACATCTGCACTCTGCAGTTACTATAAGTGAATAAGAGTGTGTATGTGTGATTTGAAGGTTTGTTTAGTACCTCAGCAGGTGCTCCACTCCTACTTCCTCTGCTTCTTCAGCTCCAATCTCACTGGTGACGTGTTCAAACGTCTTGGATGTTGGAGTCCCATCCTATTAACAGTGAATTGTCCATTTAAAAAAAAAAAACTCTAATTTAAACATAAATCTGTTTTTAACTAAGACTTTTTTGGGGTGTAGGTCATTTTTCACTTACGTCATGGATTTCTTCCACAGAAATGTATGCCTCTGTGGGCAGACCAAGGTCTTTAGGCTTCACATCGATAATGACTAGCACCTGGAAGAAAGAGTGGATGTGGGAGTTATCAGAATGAACACGATTAAGACATGAACAAGTGCATTCACAATGAGATATGGAAAACGTAAAGACCATACCGAGTTGGTACAGTACCGCTTGATGAGCTCATTGATAGCAATGTCATTCTTATGTAACTTGGGTCCCGTGTGGTACCATCCAACTATTCTTTCTCTGGCTGAAAACCAAAGACAGTTAATAACAGGTCAACATACAGAGTAACACTAAACAATTGTTAATACTAAACAACTGAATTTCATGGATGCAGTTACTGCCTTACCATTAACTTTCTTGAACATGCCATACATGTTCTCCAAGTAGTCATGATCCAGGAACCATACTGAGTCATCCTTGTCATCCTCATCAAATGGCACTGAAAAGTAAGAGCGACATTAGATGTTTCTCATGAGCAGCAGAATCCACTTCTAAAGCAAACAGAATCAAAGCCTAAAGTAAAAGCTAAGCTAAAAATAGACAAATTCTTACATCAAGAACCGTCCGATATAGAATCAACTAAACTCTCTGTAGGCATCTTTTCAGTGGTGGAAAACCTACAACTTTACTCTTTCTGAAAGAGCAGGAAATACAAGGTTCACAGAGGAAGACTGCATGTTCCAGTAAGAACATCAGCACACTGGACGTAGCTCTGTGCTGCTGTATTATATGTCTGAACCTTAACAATTCAGTTTCCTACTATGCTTTCACTCTGTCACCTCTGTTCTTGCTGTCCTTTTTCAGCTACATGACTCACTGCATTATCTTGCCTCCAATTAATTCTCTGATCTCCTTTTCCTTATTAACGTCTTAACCATTTCAAGAGTCACATCTTCATTTTATGAGGCTTTAATCACCTAGAAGGTTTATCTTTATGACCGAGCTTCTCAAATACTTCCATCATGTCTTATATTACAGTTCATACTAATACTGTTGCCAGATTCTCAAACCTTACTTAACATTACTTACCTTATTTGGGTGCATATAGAGCAACACTTACTGCACTCAATTATTTATGCAACCTTTGCCTTAATGCAGTGGTTCACAAAACTTTTTCAATATTTAACCCCCTGCAAAATATTTCTTATCAACCCAGTACCACCGAATCAAAGGTTTTCGATTTCCATTTTAGTTTAGGGGCCACATTCAACACAATCTGACAGTAAATTAACAGCATAATAACCTGTAAATATTCACATGTTGCCACAATTAAATAACCATCCTTTTAGACAACATTATCAAAGACCTAAAATGTCTGGAGAAAAATAAGTACAGTTTAAAAAAAATCTTGCCTCAGTTAAACATTTACATAATCTTGTTATTTTACTTTTTAATTAATTTTATTCACATTAATTTTATTACTTTTTATTCTACATATATTGATATATGAAATTTATCAAACAATGTTTTTAATACAAAATTTATTTTTACATTGACATATTTTTTTATTTATTTTAACTTGAAATATATAAAAATATTTGATATTTTATGATATACATTATGTTACCATTTTAGATTTTTATCTATCTTATTTTTATTTTATTTGAAATATCTCACATTTACACATGCATTACAACTTAAAAATCCCAAAGGATCTACAAAATCTCAAGATTTCGTCACTGGAATCTGGAAATGACAAATACAGCATTTCACATTGTAATCAGAGTAACTTTTCAAGATCTGGAAGTTATTTTAAATGTACACATGTGTTTCCACATATGTGCAGTAATTCTGACCACCTGAACTGACTCACCTCATAATACAAGCTGAAGTCAGATCTATTAAGTAAGAAAGATATAAAAGATATTACAAATCTTTCCTCTTTTTATTTTCTCATGTACCCCTGGAGTGTTACCAAATACCCCAAGGGAAATGTGCACCCCCATTAGTGGAAACACTGCCTTAATATAACAAACAGTAAAGTGAGACAAAAATGGACAACAAACATCCAATAAAGGATCCACTGATACATCGGCCGGCTAATATATTGGCTATCTGTGTTTTTTTTTTTACTAGTATTAGCATCGGCATGATTTACAGAAAGCTGTCCACAGTTAAAAAAAAAAAAAAGCGCTGGCAGCAAGTGAGGCAAAGCCGTGGGGCAAGACAAGAGTCGTGATCTGTGCTGGTTAATAGTCGTTTTAGCCTCATAGTAAATAGTGTAGATCAAGGGTGTCAAACTCTGGTCTTCAAGGGCCGCTATCCTGCAGGTTTTAGTTATTTCCTTGCTCCAACACACCTGAATAAAATCAAATGGATCCAACGCTTCTTGTCCACTTCTTCACAATAACCCATTAATTTCAGTTAGGTGTGTTAGATCAGGGAAACAATGAAAACCTGCAGGATACCGACTCTTGAGGACCAAAGTTTGATATACCTGGTGCAGATTGTCATAACAGCAGTTTTCTTGCCTTCTGCCCAAGCGCTGCTGCGCATACACTGGCAGCGTGCATGTGGTTGATACCACAGCGATACGGAGAGAAGGAAAGAACATTTCTGGCTCATAATCTCCGCTGGACATTCTTCTGCCAGCTATCTACAGAAACCCCTTTTAAGGTTTTTTAGTACACTTCTTGATGACATGGACATTTATTCCTGCAAGGTCCAGTATGATGTAAAATACAGCATCGATTCATCTCTGCATATCACCCTTCACAGAATACTTCCACGTTATCACATCCAGAACGTCGGGAGTCTAAAAATAGAACAGGGCAAAATCCTGTGATGAAAATAACCACTTGGAGCCGGAATATGATTATATTCCTTCTGTTCTTTACATACTAAATATTAAAACTTGTTTTAATAAAAATTCACATATAGGAAAAGTCAAGGACCAGCAAGGCTTCATGTTTTTGACAGTTATTGAATGTACACGTTTCAGAAAAGGTCTTGGCTGTTTTTTTGTTAAATGCATCTAATATGTATAAAACGAAGATTTAGCAAAGATCATCCCTCCAGATTTAACCTGAAGGTAAAATCAACAGTGACCATTTCTGTGTGGTGCAGATGAGAGAGCAGCTGTCCACTCATCAATGGTTTTCTCAACGCTCAGACAGCAGCGTTTTCAGCTCATATGTGTTATCCATGTTATTTAATTCCTTGGCACATAGACCAATTTCTAAGGAGACTGATGAGGAGGAGGAGTTCAGGCAGTTGGATCATTACCCATGGGCGAAAATGCAGAGCTTCTCTGTTTTCTCCATTATAACCCGCAGCTTTTAAAGTGGGAGGATTAAGATTTTTCTATACTTTTTATATATATAAATTGCTAAACAATAAATCAACTAATCATTTACAAAACATGTATATCTATGAATATACTAAAACATAAGCCAAAAACATCAACAGTCTAGAAAAGATAAAATGACCAAAAACAACAAAACTTTAAGTTATCCATACCAGCCAATGCCAACCTTGCTGAAGGGGGTGTAAGGAAGACAGACTCACACACTACATGATTTTAAGGCAGATTTTACATGTTGCAAAGTTTGGAGGCTGCAGACAAATAGATCTGAGAAAAATCATGTGTTTGATTAGACGTTATTAATGTTGTTTCCAATGTTGTTGTTAAAAATATTCCAAGGTTATAATTATTATTGTTTCAAAATTAATTAAAATAAATTACTAATAACTTTGATGCTTTATGTACTATATCACAAGCAGATTACAATACTAAAATATAATCTGCTCTCTTATTTCTTAGTTTGATGTATCTGAAGCACTTTCTATTTGTTATTTTATTTTTTTACAATACATACCGTAAGTTTCACTTACTATTTTACTTAATTAACTGATGCAGACTGTAAAGATATCACATCATTTTCCATGGTCTAAGATTTAGCATATTCCTATCACTCAAGCTTTAACTTTGATCGTTGATCAAATCTCTGTTGTGACCATCAAATGCTTCCAATAGAGCACTTACCTGCAAAACTATTGGAGACGTCAAGAACTTTTTTCTGCCATGACCCCAGTAGGACACCAACCACCCGTTTCTGATTTCCAACTTTTCCTATCCTGTAGATCAAATCAAGCTGTTAGCTTATTTTCTCTGAAATCATGCCACCTCTCATGAGTCATAAACTATGCTAGCGTAAATCAACAGATATACCTTTTACATCCACACAAGACAGATTTATAAATACGTTAGTAAAGTAGATTTGTTAGTCAAGCCTAAAACGATACTGACCAATTAAACAAATTAATTAGTAGTATGCATTCACTGCCGTTTTCCCAGAGCTAACTAGTCATGGCATGTCTACATACATTCTGAACGGGACTCTGACTCAGCAGGGCTAACGTTAGCCTAGCCTAGCAAAAGCGTTAGGCTTCTGGACAAAAATACCACCCGAAACTTAAAACTAACTTAACACAAGTATTTAATTTACTAACCTGTTAAAATGATCGACCACGCTGAGCAACACAAGCGGGTGAACAACGACATTTTCGACCGCTAACTCTGGCATTTTTGCGATGAGCACTGACAGCACACCACCTCAACACAATGAACGCTACACTTCACTTCCGGCTGTGTGTGTGACGTTTCTTCCGTTTCCCTAGGCAACAAAGAAACAGTAGAAAGTTGTCACAGAAGCCTTCTCACGGAGAAAATGGTAGGAGTAGGACTCTCTTAGTAAAATACATCTACTTTTTGTCTTATATTTTACGTAATGAGTACATCTACTTTTTGTCTTATATTTTACTTAATGGTAACTTCCAAAGATATTTTTTTTTTTCAAATGATTTTAGATTATTAATATCACACAAAGTATTCGTTACATGTCGCTTAATTTCGCTCTGCTTAGTTAATTCTTTCATGAAGGTGCGCGAGTTCACGTGATCAAACGTTGTTTAACATCTTGGTACAACAGGGTGATGTTGAGGAAACACTGAAGAGGATCGAAGCACATAAAGGTGTGATTGGAACAATAGTTGTGAATTCAGAAGGTAAGTTGAGACAATAATATAATTATCTGTGATTCATGTTTAAATTACATTCTGATTGTAAATGTCACATTTTGTACTTTTAGGTATTCCCATCAGAACAACTTTAGATAACTCCACAACTGTTTTATGTGCTGGACGTCTTCGTCACCTTACATCACTGGCCAGGAGCATGGTCAGAGATATTGACCCTCAAAATGATCTCACCTTCCTTCGGGTCCGTTCCAAGAAGCATGAGATCATGGTTGCACCAGGTGAATATGCATAAGTTATGATAATCTTAATTGATGATTATCCCTGATACAAATACTTAACCTAAGGCTGTGCTTTTCTCTCTGCATAGATGTGGCTCATATTATCTTATGTCTCTGCAGCGAACAACTTCCTGCTGATAGTCATCCAGAACCCATGTGAATAACTGCAGGGCATTTCCGTAAAGTCTTTCTCACATGGTGTTGGTTATCAAGTAAAAATAATTTTTACACTGTCATGTTGACCCAAGTGCTGCATTAACATTTTGCATTCAAGAGTGCTGCCATTACATGTCGTATGTTTTATGTTGCGTGACATATTTCTTTCATTTTTTACCCATTAGATGCTTGTCGTCAATGTACAGATTAATTACATATTATTTGGAAAACATAAATAAAGAAGTGAAGCCTTCTACACAGGTGTGTTGCATCAAAATTAAGTAACCAAATATCATTTATTAAGAAAGCAGAGTTATCCATGGTTAAATCTGACTTCATGTCAAAAGTAAGAGCTCTAAAAAACTTTAAAATATGAATCATTATTGTGTCATCAATAAAAGGACTTTTATCGCAAAGTTTGGACAACTCACCAACGTTGTGTAAAGTTTTATTATTTGAAGGTGCTTGTAAATTGTCAGAAATAAAAACAAAATTTTAAAAGCTATTATTTTTTGTTACTGATTTTTTACTTTGAGATTGAGCCACAGTTTACAACCAATGCAGTGATGTACAACAGTATGCTACTAACAAACAGAGACATTTGATTTGCACTTAGTCTCCAGTCCTTTCTGTTCTAATCTACAGTCATTTAGCAGACACGTTTCTCCAGCACTTTAAAAGGTGATTAGGCAGCAGCATTAAGGGTCTTGCCTAAGGACCCAACATTCATCCCTTGCGGGATTCAAACTCAGGTCTCCTGCCTGGGAGAGGGATGCTCTGCCTACTGAGCTATCCAGGTGCTTCAGTAAGTCATGCAGTGCCTCAGCCATTCTAAGTTAACGCAAGTCGTTCTACTTGCATGATTTAAGAAAAATAAAGCTATTCATTTTGGAATGAATGACCAAGTCAAAGTTCAGACTTTATCACATAAAAATGTTGTAGAAGTACCTAAAACAAGATTCTACTGAGAAAAAACACAAAGTTGAAAAAATAAATTCCTCCAGGCTGATGATCTTAAGTTGTAGTTATTGTTGTACAAGGGAGTCGTATCAGCTCTGAAAGGCTAAGGAACACAATCTTTTGCTACTCAAATATGAAGTATGGAATAATATGAAAGTCTGTTGTCAACTGCAGTTGGGTTATTTTAAGCCTTTTATGCATGAATTATTAAAATAATGAGTGCATTTTTTAAAGAAGTGTCAATTGTAGTTATTATTTTGCATATATGCTTAAATATAACTACATAGCATCGTTCTTAGAGGATCCAGTTCAACCAAAAACACGAACTCTGTGACTATTACATCAACCTTTATAATTATAGATTTACAGTCTGAATACAAACCTTGGAGGCTTCAACTAAATGTGAAAACCTTGTAATTTAGTTACTTTGTGTTTTGCAGTTTAGAGTCAGTAACAAGTTTTAAGTTTTATACAATTTCATTGGCTTATATAGGTATTTGAAAGGCCAAAAATGTGTTAAATATCAATCAGATTTGAAAACCCATCCAGATATCCAGACAGAAAAAAAACATTTAAGACATTTTACAAATATTTTAATGTAAAGTTCCATCGGAATGTACAGCAATATATGTTAATAAATAATTCATTGCAGTTATACAGCCCAAATAATACATTACATAACAACTGATTGAAGCAAATATTCAAGATTTCACAGCAAGTTTGTAGAGGTGACTGGGCAGGAAGGTCAGGTGAATTGGGAAAACTCTTATTGTAGTTTGTGCTTAAAGATTTGAATAGATGAGAAGAAAATACGACTGTGACTATTAATCTGGCATAGACTAAAATAAATCTAATAAAAAAAAAACTGAGGGTGTAGTTTATTTTCTTCCAAAGGAGTTTTTCTGTTAATCAATAATCAGGTAATCGATTCAAATCTATTTGATACTGAAAACAAAATTGGCTCAATAATAAAAATCTGCTGTTTAAAAGTACTTCAGTGTCAAATATGTCATGCCAACCATTTAACAACATGTGGAATAGAAAAATGTATTAACGTTTATGGTCACATGGTATGGCTTAGGACACATACTCCTGGGTAAATCATCTGAGCAATGACAGTGGCTTATATTTGTAAATTTCCTGTGCATCTCTTGGTGCATCTTTCAAATCTTAAACATTTTGACATCACATGACATTTTTTTTTTATACAACTGTCCTACCGTCCTTAATTTTCTAAACATTTTTATTCTGACCAGCAGCAATTTCCCTCCCAAAAAAAGCATATGGCTTTCCACATATAATGGTTAAAGCAGTAAAACATACAAAACTCTTCATCTATCACAAGTGACATTACCAGTAAAAAATTTTAACCTAAAAAGAGTTGAACTGAAACCATTTGACATTAAATATACTCTGGATGCTTCCTGTACTCTATAGATCATTTAACCAGCACATATATTGCGCCAGACACATTATACCAAGCAGAGGACTGTCAAGTATTTCCTCCAACTCCATTTCAAGTGCATCCTGTCAAGTTTAAGGCCTGAGGTGTGCATTGATTCTTTAACTCAAACCTCACTGCACAGCTGGACACCTCTCACTGCTGTCCAGAGGCTACAGATGTGTGCTTGGTGATACAACTCATCGATGTGGATGCTGTTAGCATGAATTGTTATGATATGAGCCAAATGATGGACAGTCCTTAAAGCCAACTCAGGTAGTTGGAGTTATGAATGCTGTTTCACGGGCAGTCGCACTCTCTGGACACCATGGATTATGGTTACTGCGGCCAGAATAACAGGTAATAAACTATCTGGCAACAATTAGGTGACATGACCGACTGGCCAGAAACAAGAAAGCAGCTGGCTCCTTCAAGTGCTTCATGTGTGGTGAGTGGCCTGAGTCCAGTCTGATTCGCTCTTGTTACTGTTCCTTCAGTGTCAGAGGTGTAACTCTTAGTGTAACTCGGAGGTCACCTCGGCATGTGCCCGTTGACTTGGCTCCTTCCCCAGTGAATGTTAGGTAGTGTCAAACACCTCCTGAAGTGCTCGAGCTGGGCCTGTAGTCTGTCCCGCTCCTCTCTCACTTTCTGCCTCTGACTCACCAGCTCCTGATAAACAGAGAACATGTACCACTCTCATTACACAGCTACATGAAAGCATACACATAAAGACAGTAACACTGCTTATAAAATCTAAAAAAAAAAACAACAAAAAATAAATTTACAAAGAAACAAGCTATGTAGTATCAGACTGAGATTCTCACCCCCATAGTGAGAGAAAGCTGCTCTGCTGTTCTGGTTAGATTATAGTTCTGAGCTTCAAGTCTTTTACACTGGCTGTGGAGAACCTGCCGCTCTATGCTCCATTCTGAGTGCAGAGAAATACAAATTCAGTTAGTCAAAATGATTCAAATGTTGTAATTTTTCTAGCTTTCTGAGACAAACTTAAATCTAAAACAACCTGACTTGACACCGACTTACCATCCACATATTCCTGATAGGCCTCAAAAATAGCTTCAATCCCCTGCCACTTCCTTGGAGATTCATCAGTCTCTTCCTCCTCGTCCTCCTGACCTGACTCCTCATCCTCATCAGAAAGATGGTCCTGTAGAGCTGGAGGATCCCGAATGGCTGCAGGGGAATGGAAGTGGTGGCCGTTGATGTGTGCAAGCTGAGGTGTATGGCTGAGATTTGCAGTTTTCATCTGAGATATATTGTGAGGCAGCAAGTGATCAGACTTCCCACCAGCCTCAGGGGCATTATTTGAGACGCCTTAGAAGGAAAGAGTAAAAAGAAAAGAAAAGGTCAGTCTTTTTTTAAACCATTCTTATCACATCTCAAATCATTTGGGGTGATGCACATTGTGACCACTAGATGGCAGAACAGCCATTTTAAAATACACCAACTGTACCACTCAAAGCTGAGTCTGCGTGTATGGAAGTGAGTGGCTAACCTTTGTTCTGCAGCGTGCTGTTTGTGGACTGCAGCACAGCTTGGTGGAAGCGCTGAGCGAAGGCCTCGGGTGTGAACTTCTCCCAGGGCCGATTCCGCCCATTTTGCACCGGACTGATCTCCTTTTTCAGGGGAGGAGCTACAATACCGTTCTGGTGGGCTTGAAGCTTCCTGCTTGACTGAGTTTCAATGCATGCAGACTTTTCGTGATGGGAGGTCAAGGGAGGAGGAATTCGGGTCACTTGGGAGTCCATGGATGGTTTGAGTGTGTCATTATGTAGGTGCTTAGGTTTGTGTAGGTAGGGCGGGGAGGGGCTGGGAGAATCTGGGTACAGTTGTCCATTTGACTGAGACAGCACAGAAGCTGTGGAGGAGTCACCTAAAAGATGAGCACAGTTTATTTAAAGGACTCTCCTGCAACCTTAAACTTTGAGATAAGTTAACACGTTTGTGTCTGTGTGTGTGGCTCACCAGCTGAGGGAGCAGTAGGACTTCCACATAGTGGCAAAGGATTATATCTGAGTGTGTCTAATGTCACAGTCTTCCTCTGAATGGCCCTCAGCAGCTCTTCTGCCCGCTCCTTATCTACAGAGAAAAAGACAGAATGAGAACACCCATCATTCATTCTGAGGGTAAAAAAAAAGACACAGGGACTTTAAAAACTGAGTTTTTCCAACAGAAACTGATGGAAACATGTTACTAAATGGATTCAGTGCTACAAACTACAGCATGGCCATAAAAATCAAATGTCAGTAAGTCTTATCATTTCCACTTTTTACCTAAATGATTTTCAAAAGGTCAGTTTATGCTGATTTTATCTCCTATGTCATCCAAATCAAGATCTTGCACTTTTGCCTCACAGAAAAAAAACCTCTAGAAGCAAATAATGCCAAACCAGCAGGGCTCCTCTTTGCTAGTAATATTCTTTTGAAAACAATACTATTTTATAATCCAGTGTTCAAAGCCTTAAGAAAAACAAAACCTAATGTTCATTTATTTTTAACAACATAAAAATAGAATAGCAACATAAACACAGCTGAATCTTTTAAAAAAATAGGCCATAAGAAACACACAGCCCTGAGTTTATGTCAGACTGCTCACACAGTCTTAGAAAATGAAGCAAACAAGTATAGAGTGTAATTTAAATGACTGAAAACATTAAAACCCAAATATAAAAGTCCAGCTGGGAAGGAGCTGGAGGTGTGTGACTGATAATGACAATAACTCTAGGGGGAGTCATAATGATCTTCCGAAATTTCCAAAAAGTAGTATAGATTTCATAGGATGTGCATGTTTAAGTCCCATAGAAATATTTTAAGCATCCTCACTTTCAGTTCATTCCCTGCACAGCAGTGAATATGCATATGCTTTCAAGATATATGAATATGGATTAAAATCCAGAACAAAGTAGAAAATCTCTGATAATCCTCCCTAGCTTAATTTTCTTCTCACCCCTCCTACATCTTTAGTTTAAACACAAAATTGAGAGTAAATACTGTGTTCTCCAAGGTAAACCTCCAGAACTGCAAAGTAGGATGTAGGCTGTTACCTCTCCTCTGCTGTGGGCTGACATGGCTGAGGTCAAACATAAGGAGGAAGTCTTTTTTCTCCTCCAGCTCGGGGGTGCTGTCCATCTGCTCAGCAGTGTACGGGGTGGTCAGGCGAGCCGTAGGTGTTGAAGGTGAAGTAATCTTTTTTTTGCCCTGCACTGCTGGTGGAGAGACGCTGCGATCTCCCATCATCTTCCTCCTCTTCCTCCTCTTCTGCACCAGAATCTCATCGCGATGGGTCAATGTGGTGAGCCCACACAAGCGCAGAAAATCCACTTTCTTTAGAGACAGGGACTGGGTGTATGAATCTCAAACAGAAATTTTCAAGCTTCAGTCTGTGATGTGATTCTGTGCTTTTACACACCTCAGAGGACGTGTCCAGCTTGAGTGGGGGCTGTTCTGTTACTCTCCTCAGATGAGCTTTAACCTCTTCCTCATCACTTTCGTCATATGAGTCATCCAAGTCATAGTAATAACCTGATAAAAGCAGGGGAGAAATCATCATTCATTATTCAGAAATTGCAGACCTACAAAGCATGATAGCATCAACCATTCCTAGCCGTCTTCTTCTCTTGCTGCACCTCTCACCTCCCTCTCTGGCCTCCTTCCTTCTCTTCTCTTCTAGATCCAGTTTACTGAGCAGCCGACGGTGCTGCTGGAGAACCTCGTCGTAAACCAGCATGTTGTCAGGTGCCTGCCTCTGTCGCTCCCTCATTGGAGACGGAGAAGCCGCCTGACACCGACCGCCCTGTTCACTCTGAGCTGACAGAGGCACGCAGGGTCGGTGAAGGTTATTCATGTGATGCCGGGGGTAAAAGTTCTGCATAGTTCGGTCCTGCTCAGATTTATTCCAGGACTCCTGCAGACCTCCTCCTCTCAGTGAGGGGTATCTCTCTGGGCTTCTTGTAGTCCTCTTTCCTCCATCTTCCATTCTCTCTCCCCAGCTCATCAGGGGTCTATCCACTCTAGTCAGTCCTGGGGGAGGTCGGCTAGGTGGTGTAGAAGGGTTGAGTTTTCTGCGGGCGTCCACTGGTGTGTCAACAAGGGCAGCTGGGTTCCACAGAGTAGCAGGTGGGGCAGGAGGGTGATGGGGATCTTTAGGGGATATCAGGGGAGGTGGAGCCCCAAGACAGGGGGGCACATCTTTGTTGCCTAGGTTATGATAGACTGAATTTGCCCTGTTAAGAAAAACATTTTAAAAATCAACAAAGGTCAGTGAAAAATTGGTGAAGGAGATTTTTTTTTTTAAACTAGTTCATTTGACTTTGTTACCTGTGGTTCTCCCTCTTCAGCTCCACACCTTTCCCAGGAGACCTGAGGCCAACCTCCAATGGACCTTCCCTCTCTTGTCTTTGCACTCGTTGCTGTGTCAACCATGCCTCCTCTCCGGCCCTCTGAGTCATCATAGCGGCTGCCAGAGCTCCGTGGATCCCCCCAGAGGCCGCAGAACGATGTTTCCCCAAGTGAGAAGGCAACAGACTGGGCACAGGGTGCGGGACAGAGGCCCTTGAGGAGGGGAGTCCAGGCTGCAGAGATGGAGGTTTAGGTGCTGGGAAACCCTGCTGGTCTGAGTCCTTGGTTTTATCTGCTGAATGAATGAATGAATGAATGAATGAATGAATGAATGAATGAATGAAAATACTTTATTAATACCAAAAGGGAAAATGAAACAAGGAAAATCTTTTTATCATTATTATTATTATTATTATAATAATAATAATAATAATAATAATAATAATAATAATAATAATTATTATTATTATTATTATTTTTATTATTATTATTATTACTTTTATGTGAAATGTCTCCGTATTACATTTTATAATTACATTCTGCATCAATTTTAGCATAAAAAGCTCATGAAGAGAAAATAATTCATCAAGTTTACAAAACGTTTTATTCTCTGGGGAGGACAAATGTGCCAAGTTACTTTTCAATCTGCCTAATTTACTTTAATATGTCTTGTGAACATACTCTGATATGGTGGTTGGGCAAAAGAAGGCGTCATGAAGGGTCACAAAAATCATTAGAGATTGTCCTTGGGGGCCATAACATATTACTAACAGATGTCACTGCAGTCACACCAGCAGCTGTCACACATTAAATCCTTTCAGACATTAGGAACTCTTTTTTTTATATAGTTTCTGTAAGACTTGGAGGAAGTACCTCCTTTAGTGTGTATGCAATGCATTCGAACAGTTTGTAACACCTGGTTTGTCAGGTCCTTTTTAGCACCTACCTTGAAGAAGTGGTTGACATTAGGGAGTCCCTACGACTATTAGTCTGTTTATTCTCTAACCTCTAGATTTTCAAATCAGAACATGGTGATGAGAGGAGGTCTATGCTGTTTCAAAGGACATGCACTGAACAGAGTGATTTGACGTAATCGTAATCCTCAAAAAGAGATCATATATCCTACATGTGTGAAATTATGATTTATTCAAAGACACTTAAATTTTGATAGGCTTTTACTGCTTTTCTCAAAAGTCAGAAACTAATAAGTGACGAAGTCTGACTTCATTTTAAGAAGCAAATATTTACTTGTAATAGCTCACTGGCTGGAAGTTTATAGGATAAAAAAAAATCATCATGAACACAGGTATCCAGGAGTAAACTAAGTAAACTATAATAATGGTGGGCGTGAGGGGGCAGTTCATCAACCACTGGGTGTCTGGTTGTGTATGTGCCTGTATGTAAACATAGCATGCATGTGCCTGTGTAGGTACCAGGCCTGTTGGGGGTCAGCCTCTCTCCTGGTCGGACCCTCTCCTCTGGTAGTGCCCTCCGAGCCTGCAGCTCAGCCAGGTAGTGGCTCTCTGCCGCTCTAACCATCTGCTGCTGTCTGTCCCTCTGCCTCTCCTTCTGTCTGTCCAGCTCCCTCTCACGCTCCTCCTCCCGCTCTCGCTCCATCCCGGCCTCACGCTCCCTCTCTTTCTCGCGTTCACGCTCCTGCTCCCTTTCACGCTGGCGGAGCTCATTCTCCATCTGTAGCCTGTGGGGGAGGTTGACAAGTACGCACACACACACACACACGCCACACGAGGGGAGAAGGTGAGAGATGCAACACCCAACATGAGGCAGATATTAGCCACACACTGGTGAACCTCACGCAAACATTTCTGATAAAACACACACACACATACACAGCCATACACACACACTCTCCATTTACCACAAGGAAAATAATCCATACACAGCATGACTGAGCTAGAGCAGACGAACACTTAATAGGTATCCACAGGAAAATGACAAAACACACATATGCACACCCAACAGCACACATTCACCAGCAATCAATACCACACAAACAAACCTACAAGATATGTTGAAGCTATTACAGAACCAGATGATAAATACCATCCATTTCAAACACAAACATTCCCCCTGTGAATTATGCCAGAGGGAAACAATGTGCACTGTCAAAGTGAGAAAGGAGCTCAATGCACTAAGAGAAAACGGCACACAGGGAGTAAAATAATACTCCCATCTGTGTATGTGTCTGAGATTTTATGCATGCACTGGCTGTGCATAGGTGTGCAGTGGGCATGTGTGTGTGATGAGTGTATAGGAGGCACTGTGGGGTGTGTGCTAAAAATATCACACACACTCAGCAACCTGTGCTTACCCTGCAGTGAGAGATTACGAAGCCCTGCAGAAGAAAGAAAGAAAGAAAGAAAGAAAGAAAGAGAAAGAAATTTACCTCTCAGACAAAGCTGTGTGGTTCACCTCCCCAGGGTAGCGGCCTCCTGGTAGATGTAAGTGCAGAGCAGAGGGGTGAAGAGGAGGGAAGGCACCTCCTGCAGGCACAGAGTAAAACTGCGACCGCAGTGTAGAAAGACACAAGGATTCCTCCATCCTGTTGACAAAAAAAACACCTCCATCACACACTGAAACACCTCCATACCATTGCGGAGCCTTGCTTTTAACCTGTACAGTGCTGCACTATTAGATGGTCCTCTTTTGCTAAGAGTAGACAGCAAACAAGATTTCCAGAAAGGGTTTCGTAATTTTGATTGATCAGGACTCAGCTAACTCATTTTTTTCCTTGCTTTTGCTTTTAAGTGTAATCTATTCACTCCTTTAAAAATGTTTGTGTAAACATTTTATGCTTTAAATACTGTTTGCTTAGATCTTTAAAAATGGCAGGTGGGTATTACAAATGTATCTGCAGCATTTTCCTAAAAACATTATGATTTGATAAATAAACAGTAATTGTGTGGGTGGTTCTTTATTTAATTTTTGTTCAGGGTCCCACTTGACAGAGTTTGATATTGTTACCTTTGTAAGGACAGAGGATGATGGAGGTAGGCAGGATGATAGAAAGCAGCGGCGGCAGCAGCATGGGCAGCAGCAGCAGCGGGGTCGAGACTCAGGGGCAAAGAGGTCAGTCTGAGATCGTCTGAGGTGGGGAAGGGCCGGAGAGCTCTCAGATATTCCTCTGGAACAGCGCCTGAGGGAACCACAGGGTGCATCTGCCCAGGCAAACTGCAGAACAAGCATAATAAAACCATTAAAGATTCAAATGAGAGCTGTATGAAGACACATACATCCACACCAGCTATATATGCATGTGCCTCACTCACCTTATGCTATGTATCCGGGGGTCTTGCATGATGCTGCTGGGGGTGTGGCCGAAGGAGTGAGCCAGTGGGTGAGGTGAAACAATGGGCGGCGTCCTCTTATCCTGCTGCGGCTGGCTGTTCTCAGCTCCCACTCGCTCCCTGCTGAGCCCCTGAACGCTCGGCTCAACCTGACGAAGATTCAGACAGACATGCAAATAGATTGAGATTAGTGATTACTATGTGTATTCATGAGGTTTGTGTGCAAGATCCAAAAATGAGCACAAAGGGTGAGCAATGAGATGGGGTGCCTGGGTAAAAACCTCCGAGCTGCATCCGGTAGATCACTGGAGTGGAAAAGTGGGTCTGATATGTCACAACAGGTCAAGATCATAGTGGACAGATGATCCTAATATCTGGCCAACTGCTCTCTCCTTCATCGCTCCCACTCTGAGCTTGGAGAAGATGCCAGAAAATTTAAAATTATCAACGCTCCACCACCCCCTACTCTAAAAAAATTTAAAAAATATAAATACAAATATATTGAAAAATGTCTATATGCATATGGATGTTGGATGTTGGGTATAGAGATTAAATAGCCTTAAGCATGTGAACACAAGACACATATATCCACTAATGTGTCATATATTGTTGCTACAGCAACATCCGACAATACAGGTTGGGCTGACCATAAACAAATGACCTCTCTCAGCAACACATGGTCTGCTACCTACACATGATTTGCAGCAAAATAGTTGTGCTTTGAATATGTTTGAATAGTTTTGGATATGTCATTCATGGAAAGCAGATTCAAACCAGTGACGAGCCATCCTCTCTCACTCAGTATCATCTAGCAAATCTCCACTGGTTGAAGATGAGAGGGTAAGGCAACACACAGCGAGTCTGGACAGCAGCCATCACATTCCTCGACCTCTGACCCTGCAGACAGCCAACAGCCTTCATAAAAGCAGCTACAAACACGCACGGTGTGTTTATGCTGCTGAAATTGAATGTACGCAAAGCTTTTTGAGCCCCATCTCTGGTGCTCTCCTTTTCATTCTTCCTCCCCTCCCCTCATTTCTTAACATCCTATTCTATGTTTTCCTGCCTCCCTCCCTCCTTCTCTCTCTCTGAATGTCTGAATGGGAGCCCCAGGCAGGCAGAGCCACAGAGTGCTCTTTGTGAAGGGGGAGAAAGGCAGCTCTGATCCAGGGGGAAGTGGCTACTGTGGGGGCTAACCTCGGCATTGTGTGAGGGGCCTGGTTCCTTGCCCCAGCTTAAATTCACTCACACACCCACAAGCAAACACAAGCACACACACACACATCCCTCGCATAACCCTAAGTCTTTTGTGGTGAAGGGTCAAGTACACACACACATGCACACACACATGAGCATGCATACATACACACAAACACTGCAGGAAGCTGAACACAATTGGTGCCAGTCTCTGCAGCCTCCAGTGCTCCTTTACAAACAGACTGATTAGCTGGAGGAGGGAAGATGAGGCAGAACAGTATGAAAATGAAAGAGTGAGACAAGATGAAGAGAGCAGGAAGCATAAATGAAGACAGGAATGGTTGAATGGCTGGTTTTGACATTTGGATGTTGACAAGCACTAGGACTATTTCTTTAATGGAGCAGCAGCTAAGTGATAAAAGGACACAGAGAGACAGAGCACTCATCTGTGCTCAGAGAAAGAGGATGGCACAGAAAGAGCAGCAAGACAGCAGAGCAAAAAGTACAAATGCACAGAGAGATAACAGCAGATGTCTCATCTCAGACTTGTCTGGTGCACCAGCAAGTGTTTGACAAACAGCATGTCTTACCTGTCGTCCCTCTGCCCTCCACAAGCCGTTACTGGTCTTGGTGGGGGCAATGGTGACCACTGGAGTAGTGCTAGGGACACCGTGACCCCTGTTCTGGCCCAGGAGGGGCCCTACTGAGCCTCGCTTAGGTGTGGTGACTGGTGAGCTGTGGCAGGTGGCCGGGGAGGAGACTGGAGATGACTCACCGCTGAGAGTAGAACCTGAAGGATTGAATGACAGCAAGAAAGTGGGAAAAATGATCAGATTAAAAAGCTTTCTGGATCAACCATCAGACAGACAGTACATCAAAAGAAACTTTTTTATGTATGTGATAAGCTGACCAGTGATTCAGTTGTTATGATGGAAAACAACCCTGGTTAAATTTGACTTTGAAATAAAGAAAAGTGGAAAAAGGAAAAAAAAAATAGATACAGGAAGTAAAATAAATCCATAAAAACATGAGTTGTGAGAATTAGATAAAGTGTTACAAGGACAAGGACAAAAATCTGATATGAAAAAAGAGGATGTCATATAAATAAATGTGTTAAAAAAAAGGGCTGGGGTGTGACAGTGAAGGCGAGGTGTTAAATGTGATGAAACTGGCATTACTCTGTTACTGTAACACTACACACCAAAACACAAGCACACTCAGAGACAGAGGAACTACTGAGATGGAGAGAAGGTAGGAGTGGATGTGTTCATGCGGAGATACAAAGAGAGAAGCCATGATGGTGATGGAGAGCCGGGAACAGACAGATAGCTTGTTATAATTGGCTGTAATTAGATTCTCATAATTAGGAGATGAATGGAAGTGAATGAGGGAAGAAACGGAAAGGGAGAGGTTAGAGTAGGTCAGCTCTTATCCAGTCCCTTCATTAGGCCACCAGAGAGCTGAGCGAAGACACACATACACACAACCAAAGAGCCTTTAAATAGTACACATTAATGCATAAAGCAAAACTTTGGTTTGTAAAATTAGATATTTTCAGTCATTAACACCTCATTCACACCTTAAAGAGATTGCTTTGTGCTTGGAGAGTTACATAAGAAGATTGATGCCATTTTCATGTCAGTGTGCTAAGCCAGTTAGTTGAGCTTGGCACAAAGAACAGAAACCTAAGGTAAAAGAAATCCATCACCTACCACATTGTAGTGTCGAAATGGTTGACAAAGGTGGCTGTTTTTTGGGTGCGACCAATGAAGAAGAGTCATAAATATGTGTGTGTGTGTGTTCGGGGCTGCTTTAAGTTTCAAAGATTTGGTTTTGGGGTGGTTAGATCACTGCTCACCTCTGGGATCTTCGGCCTGTTTGGCCAGTTTACGCAGAGCAGCAGCGAATCCAGAATTTGCAGACTGGGTAACTGCGTTCCCATTGGTTAGTGGGCTGAGGGGACTGACTGTAGCCGTGGTGCGGGTTGCCGTGGAGACCATTCCTAATGATGGTGATTTATTGGATTCATGGTTCATACCTGAGGAGAATGGTAAGAAAGATGTAAGGGGGGGGGGGTAAATATTTGATGTTGCTACATAAAACACTGACAACCATGCGATGTTTCTGTCAACTGAGAACTTCGGTAACTGGAGTCTTATGAAGGAATTTTGTGTCAGCGTGTACAAAATACCTGTTTCTGAACACAGTTGGTGTCTTATTTATATTGAATGAATGAAACTCAACTGGAAGTGTGTATTTGAGTCTTTGTGTCTGTGCATGATAGTGAGTGTATGTGAGTGGGTCAGCTTCACCACAGATATAGTGGAAGGAGTAGAGCTGTGTCAAATAGAGTGCTGACCCTAATAGCAAATCACACACATGAGCGCACCCATGTCCATTTCCTCAAGGGAGCCAGCCGACACGTCTTAAGACCCCAGGAGCGTATACACGAAAGTCTTATTAAGTATTGCAGCAGCCTTTCACTCTCACAGACGCAAGCGTGAACACACACAGATAAACCGACATACAGGAAGACACATAACTGTAAAAGCCATCGATCAACCGGGCAGCAGACACAGAAAGAGCAAACATGGTTAGCATAACCTTTGTCTTCACCCTTTACCCTAATACTGACCCACTAATGTTAATTACAGCTGGAATTAGCCAGCAGCCCCCCCGCCGCCTGCTACAGCAATGACCTCATTACCAGTACAACACACACCCACACAAACACCTTTAAAGCATACACACATAAACCACAAAACAAGCAGACAAAGAGCTAAAGCAGCAAACACACTCATGAAAAATTCATGTGTGCCACACTGAACATGATTATTGAGTGTTGTGCTCATTCCACCGGCAACGTTGATAAGCAAAAAGGACAGTCAGGTGTCAGAGCTGCAAGAATCAGAAATCTCATATTTACAGATGTCAGGTAGATTTTACCTTCTACCTGCCAAACATGTGAGCAGAAACACACACAGGAAGCTGCAGGGTGGCAAACAGGGTTAGAGCAGATGTATGAAGGAGCAAGTGGACAAATCTTGGACACTAAGTAGACATGAAGTGGAAAGGAAGAGGGGTTTGCTGATATAATGTATACGGCTTCCTGCAACTCCTGACATGATTGTTTTCTCTCCTGTTCACTCATCTGATCTCACAGGATCTGTTTCTCTATAATCTTGTGTCGTAAATTTTCTTTATGTTCACTTCTGTGGCTAAACTCACATTTTAACATGGCAAAAAGCAAATTGAAACTGAAACTGTAAATCAGTGATGGAAGAGATGAAGAGAGTAAAAGATCCTGACAAGCTCTGTGTATGTGTGTGTGTGTGTGTGTGTGTGTGTGTGTGTGTGTGTGTGTGTGTGTGTGTGTGTGTGTGTGTGTGTGTGTGTGTGTGTGTGTGACTGCTGAGCCCAGCAGTCAAGGGAGAGATGATAAGACAGTTTCTATCGGCTCCTCTTCCTCCCTCCTCTCTTCACTCTCACTCTTTCCTCCTCGCTTCTCCTCTCCCTTTCTTTCACGTTTATCTCAGCACTCTGGAGCTTATTTGACAAAAGCAAACACACATAATCTCCTCTCTGTCCCTTGTTTTCTCCCTTCCTTCTTTTTGCAATCTTTTCTCACACGATTCCTTTGATATTTAGCCACGTCATTAACAAGCTCGAGTAAATACACATACGCTGAAGTGTGCATATGCACATAATTCAAACATGCAAACACTCACCCTCCCGCTCACTGTTCTCCTCCTGCTCGCCGTCTTTCTGCTCCTGTGTGAGACTCTTTCACTCTCCCCCTCTCAGCCTTGCAGCTGCTACATGGTCACGTGACCTCTTTTCTATCCACCTCCCCTCCTCCTCTTCCTCCTCCTCAACTTTATCTTCCACCCTCCACCCCCATGCCCTCCCTCTTCATCTATCAACCTCTCCATCCTACCTCCTCCTACTCATCCCCACTCCGTCACTCTTTTTATCTTTCCATTTTCTCTCTTCAGCCATCCCCTCTCTGTCTTTCTGTTTGTCTGTCTTTCCTTTTCTTTCTTCATTCTTTTGGCTCGGGCTCCAGGGAGAGCTGGTGGTGGCTGGCTTGGGGGGGGGTTAGAGGGAGGAGGTGGAGGGTGATGACGGAGAGGGAGAGTTCCATGCGTGTGTGTATGTGTGTGTGTGTGTGTGTGTGGTAGGAGGTAGTGTTAACCCTTCATCCATCACTCTGTCTCCGTTTTAGTCAGCTCTATCTGCTTTGAGACATGGGGGGTTGGGGTGGGCTATGGTGGGGGTGGGTTTTACAGTGACCTTTCACCGTTCACCTCTGACCGATGACCTCGACAGCAGGGGGGATGTAGGATGAAATGCACGACAGTCCCGAGCACAAATTAAGAAATTTAACTCCCTCTAGGAATCTTCTTTTAAAAGTGATGAGTGAATAAGTAAACATGCCTGGAAGGCCTTGCTAGCGGTGCTGGCTGTGAGGCGGTAAAGCTCATTGCATCATAACACAGTAGGGTGGAGGCAGAGGAAGAAGAAGAAAGAAACATCTCTGATGTTCAAAGTAATACTGGGGCAGAAAATGTGAAGTTGACCTGGGAATAGCAGCATCTCAAAAGCCTGTTGTTACCTAAAGGTTTAACTTTAGACTCAAAAAACACAAACTTGTTACTAACAATAATAATAATAACAAAATAATAATAATAATAATAATAATAATCTAAAGGTGATGCAGGCATAATATGACAAAATCAATATAAAAGAATAAGCGGGAGACATTGTTTATATAGGATTTAACCTTGAGCTCTGAAAAATTAAGCCAATGAAGATGTGTATTAAACCAGCATTGCTTTAAACGGCCAGCAGGGGGCGTGTCCACTGGATGCAAAAACAAGTCTGTAGAGAAGTGAAGATTTGTCACACTGTGCTGCATGCTAGGACAGGAGAGCCATCTTGTAAGGAAGGCTCTCCCATTATCTACATTTGTGACCTCTGGTCAGATTTTGTTGAGTGTGTGTGTAACAGTCAAATCTAGTAAAGAAAAGATGAAGAAAGAGAAACCAGCAGTACTCAATTTGCACAGCTAAATGCATTGTTTGCATATTAATGAGCAGACCCTACAGTTTGAGCAAACATGTGAACAGTAACTTTGAGTTCAAGGTGTGTTCATACGAGAGACAGTCTCAAAGCAGGTGAGAAGCAAGGCGACTTTATGACTGACAAATCCTTGTTTTATGAACGACGAGTTGTCAATCAGTCAGTGTTATGGATTCTGCCAGGCTTAACCCTTCCGCAACACAAGCAATTAAAAAAAAAAAAAACACAAGTGTGGCTCTCACAAGGTCAATCTTAAGAAATTAGGTCACTTTGTGATACTACACAATACATTTTATGTAAAAAAATGCTTTTAGTCATTCATTAGTCATTTTAGACACTCCACTGGTATCCTAAAGCCGACCAATAAGGACAAACTAATAAGAAGAGGCCCAAATAAAACCTTTAAAATCACCCCCTGTGCAACAGTCTATAAACCAACAGGTGAAATCTCAGATACATACATCAGAAACCCAATTTGTATGTTAGTGTGCATGCAGAATATTTCATGTATTAACAAAGCTGTACTGACACTGTTAACACTTATTGAGTCTGGTCCTTGTTCTTCATCCTGTTTTGCAGTCACTGTGATACAAATGTGGTCTCTGATGGTGGCACAATCAGAAAAAGCCAGGCGGTTATTTATGTCTGCGGATAAAGTTGTGGCAATCTGTTTTTCCAGTATTTTTACTCTGGACTAACTGACTAGTCATACATCGACCAAATCACTCTGCAGACAGTGGTACATCTAAAATTAACCCAGCGCCACAAACTAGTAAAACTTCCCTCAGCTTTGCCAAAATGGAAATTATGTCCAACCGCGCCTCCATTCACCCATACACAAACACACCCACATTCGCAGTCACATTCTGCTCAGCATGATGCAAGTGATGCAGGACATGTCGAAGCTTGTATCTTTAACACCTCTCTTTGTGTGTCTCTCACTCTCTTCTTTTTTTACTTTCGCTTCCTCACACACAGACAGAAAACACACTTGACTCAGGGGGACTGAAAGGACAGCAGGGGAGGACCTGCTCTGCCCCGTCAGCTCATTAAGAAAAGCACAATGTGTGTGTTCGTCTGTGTGTAAGCAGGGATAGGTCATTAGGGTGGAAGAAGAGGTTGTAACACACTACCTACTCATTAACCCTCATCACATTGGTATGTCTGAGTGTGTGTGTTCCTCTGTGGCTACTATGTCAACACTTAGACATTACATTGACTATCCTCACTTTTTGTTTACAAACGGTTGCCTGACAGACCAGTAATGAGCGTGCACAAACACATGCACACACACATACACAAAATATGCTCTATTTAAGCTTTAAATTTCCGTCCTTGTTCCTGCAGTTGATGCCTATCACGTCAATGGCTACTACTACTTCCAGACTTTTACAAATTCTTCTAACAAGCGCACAGCACAAACACACACACATGAGAGAGAGAGAGAGAGAGAGAGAGAGAGAGAGAGAGAGAGAGAGAGAGAGAGAGAGAGAGAGAGAGAGAGCGAGAGCGAAAGTAGCCAAATGTTTTACTGCCTCTTAAACTTGTCTGTAATAGCAGTCAGAGTGGCGTCAACACAGCAGTCTCCTGGGTTACTCCAGGGGCTTCTAAATGGCTTTAGTAGCTCTGCAGCTTGCACAGAAACACTTAACACATCCTTACGATCCATAAACAATGAACACACTCTCCCACTCTGAGATCTCACACACTCCCAAGAATGGCACACAAATCATGAAAAAAGACAGAAAAACAGTAGTGACATGGACCAAGACAAACATATGCACACTGTCTGCACTAATACATGCAAAGATGGGCACAAGCACAATTAGCTGACTCAGGATTCAGGCGTTTGTGCGTCACAGAACGTATGCATGTGACCCCAGGGGACCAAACAGCCAGCATGCATTTATAGTTCTGGGATAAATGGAGCAGAAAAACCACATACTGTAATAACCAACACGTCCAGCAGAAAATGAAGACAAAAATAAAACAGGAAGCAGATCCACAAACACACTGGAGCAGAGAGGGGTGGCACGCAGCAAGTACGGAGGAGGTATGGGAAGAGCATAAGTCGGCTAGCCCAAGTAGAGTCATGTTTACTGTGCAATCATAACAGAGTCAAGATGTTAGTGAAAGGTCTATAAATTATCACCGCCACAGCTTAGAGCTGAATTGTGGGCTGTGAGCAAACACAGCATGACTACAATTGAAAAGCTCTTCATCTCTTCTTTTCTTTTTGAGTTCTCTCCCCACCACCTCCTCCTGACTGCAGGGCATCATTCCTCTCTCAGTGACCCCCTCTCAGTTTCTCTAATCATTGTACTTGTCTACAAGCATCTTGTCACTGTCTTTCAGTTGCAGAATGAAGATAAAAATAGCACCTGTTCTGGGACACCTCACACTTTTCTCTGTTTGTCTGTGTCATCATTTCTTTGTCTTGTCATTTTCTCCTCACTATCTCTTTTTCAGTCTCCAACCACTAACTCACCAGCTTCTCCCATCACATCATCTACAGTTCAGTTTTTTTTTTTACCCCTTTGTGTCATCGATCTCTTCTGCAAAGAGTGGCTCAGTCTCGCCTCTCTGATACGGAGATGATGCAAAAAGATAAAACAATCTGAGGCAAGTCAGTCCTGCTGTGTCTCACTTGGTGATGCTACCCGGCTGCATCCCACTGCTGCCGGCAGGTTTTTATTTAGCGTGTGTGCATGTGTGTGATTATTCAGAGGTTTGTGTCAGACGGTTAACAGCCTCAGATCGCCAGGTGCCGACACCACTGTGGCTAGACCTCGACCATCTGAGCAAACATGAGGTGTATGCTGACACACAGGCTAACAGATGCACAAAAATTTTCCAGTCAGGCAGGTGCTGTGTAAGTATAAAACACAATGTGCAATTGAGGTGTGTGCTACAAGAGGGCATGCAAACAACTATCACCAAACAACACGTGAATGTTGAAAGAAGAGCATATAGGAGGCTGCTGGCAGTCAGAGCAGAGCTTATACTGCTGGCTAGCTCTGAGAAAGTTAGGTTTAATGGATTTTATGGACTATTTCCACACATATTATCCCTGTACAAATAACAACAAAGCAGTGCAGACTTTGCGGATGTTACAGTTGTCACCTGTCCTCTGCAGGCAGCTTGAGTACCTGCTTTTGACTGTTTGTTCTATGAGCTACAGAACAATACCAAATGGCCCTTAAGTCAGATTATGTAGTCAAATGTTGTTTCTGGGATTAAGAAGGATCTATTTTCTCGATTAATCACTGGAACATAATGAAAAATAATGCAAAATGTGATCTGATCCTTTGCCAGCACTTCACTACGATTCATGAAATTCAATATGGTAGTTTTTTTCTTTCTTTTCTTTTTTGCAAACAGACCATTTATTGGCTTGGCTTTCGCTTCTAAAGAGGAATCACTATCATATTTTTCCTGTCTTTAAGGCGACCGTCAATCCAGAGACAAGTCCAGGTGCAAGCATGTCAAACTTCAAATTATATTAAATAAAAGCAGCAAATTCTTATTTTTAAAAGAGTTGAGCTAGAACACTGATGATGAATATACGGTAGTTATTATTTAATTACTAGTTAAAAGGTAAACATACTAGTAGAGAAGCATAGTGGTCAGTGCTTGTCCACATTCACTAGCCAATAAGATACTTTTTTCTAGTCTAAGGAAAGAGAAACACTGATGAGGTGAACTGAAGCCATGAGCAGTGAAGCCTGAGTTTACAGCTTCTACATGAGAAGGAGGTAATTAAAGAGATTGGAGGTTTACTCAGTAACCCCTGCTGAGCAGCTGGTCTACGGCAGGTCAGGAGCAGCACATGGTGCATGGAGCGCATGTGTGTGTGCTGAACTCCACCTGCGGGTTGTGTACACACACAAAAGCGACGGGATCCGCTTGACTGCTGCTAATGCGCCCGGCGGCATCTATCTCAGCAGAACAATACAGTTGCTGTTAAAGGTCCCGGATTAAAGAGCGACTCCTCTGTCTCCCATGGGTGCTGTGAGACGAACCGTCATGAGGAGACTGGGTGACACACACTGTTGTGTTTTGGGCCTCTACTCCTGTGCATGAAGTTTACCAAGAGCAAACAGGAGCCGTGTTTGATCACTGACAAGTTTGACAAGAAGACGACCCCCCCACCCCACCCACCAACACCAAGACTGCATCAAGCAGCAAATAATTAACTGGGCTAAACAGGAAGTGGACCAGCAGAACTTCATAATAAAGTGCACTGCTCTTTTCCGGGAAAATATGGGGTAAAACATTTTTTTATTTTTTATGTTATTAACGATCCATTGAAAGCTGTTTAATTTTCTTTGCTTCGCCTAGTACATTTAACTGCATATCTCAATTTGTTGCCCTAAAATAAGGCTTTATTTAAAAGCAGGAAACCACATTCTGTTTTATTTCCGCTGTCTTCACACTGTCTGTCAAGCTGAACCAGTTCGTTTACATGCTGATTATCACACACGTCCCATCTCAGTTATTAAAGCCTCCTGCACTTGGTGTAAAAATAGCTCCGGCTTCATTTTTAAAAATCCGTTTGACAAACGAGATTAAAACTGAAGACGAGACATACGTCAAAGCGAAACTTGTACACACACAACTCAGTTAAATAAGACAGCAATAAAGTAAACAGGCGCACTAATGACCACACCAACTCAAGTCTTAAGATTGTTTAATCATTTCCCCAGAACAATACCACTCAGCACCACTAGTGAAAAAGCCACATCCGGGCTTAAATGAATTCCCTTCACTAACAACAAAGCAAACAAAGACATTTGTGCTAAAACAACAGAAAACACACAACTTACCGCCTCACCAAACAGACAATCCACGAATACCAAGCATCCTGACTTAAATAAATGCAGTGACACTCTGTTTGATGTCTCCGATAGTATACACGGTGTGGAGATGTGAAGAGGAGAAGGACAACTCATTAACTGTCCTCTGAGAGGGAGACGGGGGGAGGCGGGGTATGAGAAGGGAGGGGAATGAGAGGGAGGAGGAGGAGGCGAGCACCTGCTCCACTGATTCTCCCTGGAGAGACGTAGAGATGGAGGGATGGAGAGATGGAGGGATGGAAGATGTGGCCCCACGCTGCAGATACCTCACAGCCTGGACATGTTTACTGTCCACAGGAGACAATCTGATCTGTTCAAGTCAGCTCCACCTGCTGTTACACCGCAACAGAGAAGCACTAACAGGCTTATTTAACTAATTAGTAATAAGACTAGTATACAGCAGCTGCAGCTGCTAATAATAACTAGCACCATGATTAACATCAGTAATATTAATGTGATATCTATGTCTTTTTTTATATATATAAAAACAATACTCAGACATCATGAAAAAATAATAGCAGCATTTAACAGTGGAACAAGCTTAAGCACTATAAATTATTTATAATGTAAACTGTATAAACAGAAATATGTGTCCAAAGCATTATTTAAGTAAAAGAAATACAGACAAACACCTTTTCTATTTATCTAAATGAGTAAAGATGATTCTAAGAAACTCAAGAAGAAAAGGGTAAAAAAAAAAAAAGGTCTGTGAAGGTTTCTTTGTACTGTTAAAAAAAACATACTTGATATCTAAGGAGCCTCTGGAGAAATATGTAGTGGTGGTTTTAGCCTGTACTGACAGAAGAGGCACAAAAAGGCAAGACAACACTACTCCTAAAAAGCAATGGTCTTTTTTGGCTGATATTTTATGAACTCATTAGACCAAAGCAGAGGTTTGGCTGATATTGAATGGCTGTATCTCAGGCAGTTCAGCAGGTTGTCCCAATTATCATATGTGCACAACACCCTATATATCAATGGGAGCTTGGATAAAACACCTTATAAGCACTCTCTAAAGCTTAACAATGGTTAAAAGATGAAGGGCAAAATAACTGCAGACCATTTTTAATTATAGCTGCATTCAGGAACTTGTTGGAAATGCAGTGTATCCGTTTAGTTGAGACAAAATCTGGTATGTAAACATACCAGCATAAGACATAAAACATGGAGGCTGCTCTATTACATCACATCCAAGAAGCAGTGAATATATTAGAGGAATCATAAAAGTCCAAATCGTATAACACACTGCCAGAAAACCTGGGTTTAAGGTGAAAGTTTGGAGTTTTTTTAACTGGATAACTTGAGGCACACATCCAATAGTACAAAGAATCATTGAAAAGTGAAAAAAGACTTTTGATATTTTGATTATTAAAAACTAGTTCATTAGCATTTACTTTTGAAAATGTTTTAAAATACTTTTTTCCATTGCAATCTGTAATTTAAATTTATTTTGGGGGAAATTATATGCCAAAAAAAAAAGAAAAAAAAGAAAAGAAAAAGAAAAAAAGATGCTAAAAGTGGTATGTGTATATGTTTTCATACCCTTTGCTATGAAGCCCATTAAGTTCTGGAGCTACCAGTTACCTTCAAAAGTCACATATTTATCCAAAAAGGGGTTAATTGTGTGCAAAATAAGTGGCAAAATCTCAGCAAATATACAACTGTTCTGAAAGGCTCCAGAGTCTGCAACATCACTACAAAGCATATGTAAATCTATCATCACAAAATGGTAAGAATGTAGCAGCAAACAAACCTGCCTAGAGAGGGTCATCCACCAAAATCCACAAACCAGGCTACAACAGCATTAATCAGAGATGCAACAAAGAGAAACTGAAGGAACTGGACAGCCCTCCACCAAAGACTGCTGCATCTGTCCATATGACTACTATAAGCTTTACACTCCAAAGAGCTGGGATTTACTAAAGATTTGTGAGAATAAAGTAACTGTTCACTGAAATGTTCCCAAAAGGTATGCAGGAGACTTCACAAACATATGGAAGAAGCTGTTTTGGTCAAAAGAAACTAAAATGGAAATTTTAGGCTATGAAGTAACACTATGTCCACTGCAAATCCAAAACTAACCATCCCACAGTGAAGCACGGTGGTGGCAGCATCATGCTGTGGAGACATTTTTCGTTAGCACAGACTGGAAAACTAGGAAGAATTGAGAGAAGGAGAAAATATATTAAATGCAGGGAAATTCTCGAGAACAAATTTTTAAAAAGTATAAAACCTAATTTACTCTTCCAGAGATATGAGACAGGGATGGTGACCAGTAGGATAATGACCCATAGACATACTGCTACAGCAACACTAAAATGTTTTACCGGAAATGTTTGAATGTGTTTAAACAGCCTAGTCAAAACCCAGACTTCAGTCCAACTGAGAATCAGCTGCATGACTTAAATATTGCTGATATCAGCAGAACCCATTCAACTTGAAGGAGCTGGAGTAGTTTTGCTTTGAAGAACAGGCAAAAAAAGCCAATGGTTAGGTGGTTAGAGCAGGGTGAATGCTTTCACAAGCCACTGGAATAGCTGCAAAGGAAAAATGTATATAAGGAACCAGAGCCAGCATACAATGTGGTGGAACTTTTGTATACTCAAACGGGCACAATATCCTAGAAAGTCACGCTAGATAATTGCAGGTATAAGCACATTCCTATTTATTACGCTTCACAAACTGAACACTAGTAGCATCCATACACATTTATGTTCTTGGTTTCATTCTTACATTGTTTAGATTTTCATCAAATAACAATTTAAAATGCTAAATCTTGCTATTTTTTTGCTTCCAGGGCTGGTATGTATGTAGCATCAGAGCTTTTTACTCAAGCTTGCTGCTTGCTGGGTTAACTGGGTAGCCTATTGGCTAAATGCTGCATAACAGGAACATTCATGGTCTTTCATGTGCATCTTATCTGTATCTTTACTCTAACCGTCAAATTAAGTGAAAAGAATATACATTAGCTGGTTTCTGCAGCTGGAGACGAGGTTGATAAGAGCACAGCTGCTGGCTACAAACCTAAACAATGACTTGAATGACAACTACATGTTCTGCAGAGCCGAGGGCAACAGCAGAACAGGATGATAATTCTCTGTGGGTTTGACACAAGTAGCTCCTTAAACATTAATCAGAAACAATTTTATTTAATTTCCATTTCTAAAAAATATTCATGTCTAGCTAACTATAAAGCCAAACCAGTGACTGGAGTTACAGCTCAAGAATAAATCTTGTGAATTTGTTTGATTTTTATCATACAGTTTAGCAGATATTCCCTCTGACAGCATTAAATCCAAAGTGTTTAAACAATCTTACTTTTAAAACACTAAGTTCTTGGTGTTATAGGAGGAAAGCACTTGTGTCAGAATGATGAGTTAGCTGAGTTTTATTATACAAGAATCTTCCAAGATAATCACTGTTGTAAAAAATACTATAAGAACCAAGTCATAAGTTTGTTCTGTACCACTCATCTGTCATCATGCGCTATAAGCTCCCCCAGCCTGCTTCATTTAGTCTAATATTCCAACATCTCCCCAGGGCTTCTCTGTCTGTGTCTTTCTTGATCGTTCATCCCTTCATCTCCCATCCCTCTTTCCTTGTCTCCCAAGCAGCTGCTCCACTTTGCAGCTATTTAACAGCTGCTTTGCATCAATTTGCGCTTCAGAGTGCAGATCTCTACCTTGTCCATCCCTCTTTCCCTTCTCACTTTTCATTTTTAGCCCTCTCCTTTCTGCCTTCCGTTTGGTTTTCCAAGACACCAGATATATGGTTGCACCAAACAGCCTTGATGTTTTCCTCAACGAATAACTGTCTCCTTCAAGTCTTTCCCTGAGATCCAATCAGCGATGAAAGGCGTACACACATTAGCCTGCTACTGATGAAAGAAGAACACACAGTAACCTGCAAAAACACAAAACAGACACACGTGCACATACACACATATGCACACAGATTAGTAGCTAACTACTTTCCTACTTTTCTCTCTATGAAAACAACAAGTACTGAAGGAAGCAATGATGAAGAAAAGAAAGAAGTGAGGCTCCCCCTATAATCCCCAAATCCCTTTCACTTGTACTCAGACCCACACAAGAGAAAAGAGAGGGAGTGAGCATGTTTGGTGTGTGTGTGTGTGTGTGTGTGTGTGTGTGTGTGTGTGTGTGTGTGTGTGTGTGTGTGTGTGTGTGTGTGTGTGTGTGTGTGTGTGTGTGTGTGTGCGTGTCTATGCAGAGTGTGTGTGTCTGCTGAGACTAGTGTAGCCTGACATGATTTATGGTTTGCCTGTGCACTGCAGGCAGACACTCTTAGTTTTCTCTGAGGTTGGTGTCTCACCTACATCCTTTGTGACCTATACAGGTTGCATGGGTGTGTATGTGTGTGCCACAAAGAAAAAAAAAGAAGATAAAGTCGAATTTGTGCATGTGCATGTGTGTGAGCAGCAGGTGCATGGAAAAGAAACTAAATCTCCTGATCAAAAACGTGCCGCTTGCTTGTTTTTGTGTGTGTTTATGTGCAGAGTTGGGGTCAAGGCTCACAGCGGTGTGTATTCTCCGGGTGGGTTACACTTGGCGAGGTGACTGTAGGATCCCCCCATTAAGCAGCATGTAAAAAAAGCCAAGTGCAGAAGCCATTATGAACTCCAGCCGTAATAGCTTCAGGAATCTTACTACCTCTGGAGACCTGGTCATTAGCCTATTCCTCTCTCATAAAGCCCACTATCCATCACACACGCAAGCATACACACATTTGTATGCAGAGGCAGCCACACAAACACACAAGCACATGAACCTTCTACTCATCTCTAGTGAGGAAAGGAATAGTGCTGCGGATACTTATAGCGAAAACAATCCACCAAGACATCCACAGATGTCTTTGAAAACAGATGCACTCATTTGTGCATAAACATACACACACACACACACACACACACACACAGATGCTCATTTACAAAAGCATTGAAGCATAATATCAGCCATGAACCCAAAACCCTGATTATTTAAATGTATTCCTACTTCCCCATCCTGCAAAAGTGAGAGACTAAAGCAGCCCGTTAGCTCTGGTCAGGTAGGAGATTACAAACAGAAACACTGTCACATACAATGGTGCTACATGGCTGGAAAAGCAATATAACAACTACTAAATCCACTGTCTGAGCATTCAGTTTCTCTCATACATACACACTTAAACATAGGCTTACATGTGCACACACTCTGTAGAGAGATTTAACAGCAATTCAGGCAGTGAAGATGAACTGAAAAGGCAACTAAGAGGTGAGTGCACTCTACATCTTCAGGCAGCTGCACGCACATACACACAGAGTAAACAATAGCACGTTCTCTATCAAATTTTACAACAATGTGCACAAACACACACAGGACAGATTTACCAGTATCTCACACATTTCTGGATCAAATTCATTTCAACTCTGCACACATAAGCTCGCATCCTCAAAGTTCACAGACCAAAAAAGAGTAACTGGCTTTAATATGACAGGCACGCACACACATACAGTAAATACATACATATGCAGAGTACAATGTGTACTAGCACACACAAAGCAGAGGGAGTCCTAAGAGGACAGATACCTGGGGATGGAGACATACTGGCAAAGGTAATGCTGGAGTCAGTCACTCCTTCCTCAGGCAAAACACACACAAACTCACACTTGCACACACAATCACACACATTTACACACAGTGCTGTAAAGATAAGCACTAATCCTGTTTATTACCTCCTCCCTCTCTCCACTCTCCCTCTCTTTTTCATTTTATCACTCCCTCTTTTTGCCATTCTCTCCCCTCTCCTCTTACTCTCCGTGTCTCTCCTCGTCAAGCTTGTTTTAGCAGCACACACACACACACACATTTGTGCACGCTCACATTGTCAGTTTACCCCTGTGATGTTTGTTGGCCTGGGGCTGAGACGAGGAAACTGGGAGGGGAGTGTTGATGTGGTGTGCTGCTCTTTTCCAGCTCCAGCTCTGTTCACATCCTGCAGAGAGAATTACCTTCCCTTTGTCTGTGTGAAGGGGCTGCTGCCTTTACCATCTGTGCAGCAGATACAGTGGCAGGCGTGTGCACGCTCGTGTGGGCACGCGTGCATCTCAGCGCTACTACATTTCTGCAATCTTTGAAAATAAAGATGTCTTTCGAGATCGGATGTATAAAAGGGGGACAGATTGCTGTCATATTAATGTCATCACAATTATAGTAATGGAGATGTTAACTCTGACAAAACAGTCTCAGCTCAAGAGCATTTTGGTGTTCTGGAGCTTTCAATCCGTTGCCATTATGTTGTTTGAATTACTGCTTTTTTTCAGTTTTCCAACCTTTCTTTCCTCTGTCCTCTTTTTCTCTCCATTTTCTCATTCTGTCTCTCTCCAGATGGGTGATAGAGAGCAGCAGCTTGCTATGGTCATGCCAATTATTTACGTAATTATGATCTCCCACTTAGGCACATGATCCCTTACCTGGGCACTATCAATTATAGTCACCATCATTATGCAGATTATTCAAATGCAGCCAGAGGTGGAACGAGATTGCATATTAGGAAACACATGCCCTCTAACTGTGTTCCAGTTCTATATGTGTGAGAGCGTTTGTTACCAACTGGATATGTGCAACACAAAGTGGGAGAATAACAGTTTCCTGATGTAGTTACCATATTGTATCTTTATGTGTCATTTGAAGTGAGAATATCTAACATATTTATTAAAACTTTCTGGTTATTGTTGTCTTGGGCAAAACTTACTGTTTCTTATAAGCATGGACAAAAGAAATAAAACAATCAAGGCTGTTTTGTCTTAAGAGGTGAAACAATTTACCTTTTAAGACAGGAAGGATCAGTGGAAGATCAACATTGAGGACTTAAAGGCTTCTTCCTTGTAGATGTTGTTTTGCACTTAAAAAACTAGGATCAAGGTGACAAAATGTCCAGGTGATCCATTCACTCCAGTCACGTTTAAAATAAAAATTTTCTAGCTTGCTGGAGGTCTGTCTCATTTGAACACAAAATGTTGCTGGATGGACAAAAAAGTACTCTCCCCATCAAGTTATTTTTGTTCCAACTTTGGGATGGATGTCACAAAAAGTAAATAAAAAGAAGCACAACAGACAAGGCTGAAGCTGGAGTTGATCCTGCAGAGTGGTCTGCAGTTGAGCTTCTGAGTCCTCCAGTGGAAGGTGGAGATGGAGTGGTGGTGGTTGCTCGTGGGACAAGCATTAGGGACGGTGAGAAAAGAGGGACCAGAGGTGGAAAGGCTGATAACGCTTAGTAATCAAATTAATGAGACACAGTAAAAAAAAAACAGGATGTAGAAGAGGGAGAGAGTGTGAATAGACCTGGCTTAATGTCATCGTTGAACCACGGGGAACTCTTAATTTTGCAAAAGCAGGATTGAAAGAAAACAATAGGGAAGAAAAAAGACAGATGACATTAGCTTATGTCACTGACCACTGGAAGCTAATCAGCGCAGCCTGATACACTTTCTCTCACATGATGACAGAATGCAAAATGTAATGATAAAGAGTATCTGTGTCAGTGTTGATTTAGCATTTGGTTTTACTGCACCTTTACAGTCAGCATCTATTAGTGGTTCTTGCTTGTTTTCAGAATAAGCTAACTGCTGCTGACACACAAATAAATGCAGAGACGAGAAGGGCAAATGAGTTAAAAGAGAGTGTTGTATCTGAGTATCTGAGTGTGTGCTTGATTGTGTGGAAGCAGTCACACATGCAGGTTCACTGGAACCTGCTAACATGGTGAGGCCCGGTGGCGGACAGAGCCATGCCCATGGGTAATCAACAGGCTCTTCAGTGAAGCGACATCATTGATCGTGCTTGTGTGCCGTGGTGTGCTTGAGGGACAGGACCCCGCTCTCTGGTTGCACACAACACAAAAGGAGGTGTGTGTAAACCTGCATCTGCATTACGAAACATACTTGTCCTCTTTGAAGGTAACTGCCATCCAACCGCTGTTAACCAGCTCTCTGTGAACGCTCATCCCTTCACACACATTTGCTCGCTGCACACACATGTACACTTTCAATCAGTTATGTTTTGACATGGTTCATGAACATGCAGATGGTGCAGGACCAGCAGGAGCAGAGGACTGAGCATCCATGTATCCCTTTATTTTTCACATGTAAGTATAGAGATGTTTGCTTTTGTGTGTGTCTTCACGTATTAAAGAGTTCATTATCCTGTAAAGGATATTAATGCTGGCAAATTTTAACTGCTGTTTTTTTTTTGTTTTTTTTTTTCATTTGGCTAATCCTCCTGCCATCTGCTTATTACAATTTTACTCTGTGTTAGTGTATGTATACTCTGCATGTGCATGTCATGTATTTGTATGTATGTGTGTGTGTTTATGTGTGTGGTAGAAAAAGAGAGAGCTAGCATGAGCTGTTGTTATCACCTCAGGTCAAAATCTGCTGGCATTTATCCAATCTCCCCAGCTCAGTGAGCAGACAGGCTGCATGTATGTGTGTGCAATGTGCATGCATGTGTGCACGTGTGTGTTTGTGCTTTTTTTGTGTGTAAATGTGTGTGTATGTGAGATCTAACTCTTTTTGCTTGTTCTAAATGAATGTAAACATCACAGATAGAGCTCGATAGCTTGTCTGAGCGTGTGTGCTGCTTGTTTCACACATGCTTTGAGTGAATCCTCTGTTAATTAAGAGCTCATTAGTGACACCAGCTCTTTTACCAATTAGGATGTCTTGCTTTATGCTCACTTGTTTGTTTTCTGGTTGAGACATTACTAAACATGCTGTTTTATTCATTTCTTTTCTTTTATACGCCTTCTTTGGGTTGATTTTCTCCATCTCTGGGGGTTAGAAAACATAAAAAATACATAATGGATTTTTTTCCCCACTTTTATTCTTTGTACTTTTTTCTTGGCAAAAGCGTCATCCAGCTTCCACATGGTGAGTGTGTGCGTGTGAGTTTTATCTCCTCCATGTTATCAAGCTGTTGTCATGGTCTTTTATTCATCTCATTAATAACAGTGCCCTTGAGGTGGAGCATCACGACCCTGTTTTCATCGGCACACGCTGGTGAGCACAAACACGCACATGACTGCACACAAAGATGCACACACGCACAATTAACAACACAAGAGATCCTGACAGCAGCTTCCTTTGAGGCAGCACCCATTTCAGCCTCCTGCGTGAGCACACAAAGAAACCCCACATATATACAGAGAAGAATTATGGCCAAACACACAGACTTGACTGTGTGCCAGCCGCTTCTCCGCCCACTGAAACACACATACAGTACACACGCAACAAATCATGGCCTATTTAAAATTAAAACTCAAAAGAGTTGGATTCTACAACACATATGAGGTTACCTGGCATCTTCACTGAAGTAAAAAGCCAAACAGAAAGAAAAGAAGGGAGAAGGAAGCAGGAAAAAAAATAACTGGAGGGTAATGTTTGAAGAGAGTGTACGCTAAACTATGTAGCTATGCTAATGTTGATAAAATCTTTCCCTTCTCACGCTCAGTTAGGTGTATTGCACATTGGCCAGTCAATCAAACCCACGGTTTCCGGAAAGGAGAATCTGTCATGCTACTGTCATGTTCACACACATTTTGTGAGTCTGTTTGGCTACACTCACATTTCAATGTTGTTCTTTTTCCATTCTAATTAATTTAGATTCAATACAGATCAGAAGTCTCATCTAATTTTCATGTAAGCACAACTACTTATATGCACGTGCATTAAATACCTTTTTGCACAT
This sequence comes from Melanotaenia boesemani, assembly GCF_017639745.1. Lineage (NCBI taxonomy): Eukaryota > Metazoa > Chordata > Actinopteri > Atheriniformes > Melanotaeniidae > Melanotaenia > Melanotaenia boesemani. Next base: position 29,985,446 of record NC_055691.1, read on the forward strand.
CGTTTCTATTAACAGAAAATGTCATATTAGTAAGACCAAAAGTAACCCATCACTAGAAGAGAGTCAATATTTGGCCATCCAAAATGGAAAAGATTTTGGCCACCTTTTGGTATAGGTTTGCTGTTTCAGCCCAGATTTACATGTATACGTTCCAGCTATCAGCAGTTTCACTTCTCGTTTACATTGAATGGAATGAAGTTGCTGGCACAACTTGTGGAAAATCAAGAACAGTTATCTGTTTGAAGCTGCAGTGTGACACCACCCAACTGACTTATAGTGTGTTTAATCTTGTTACCACAACTGTCAGCATCAGGTCTGCCCATCCAGCTGTACTAGCTAGCACCGGTAATGCATGGTATCAGGCATATGAAGACAACTCCACAAATGCATTGCTAATATGTTAAAAGCTGCTTCATATCTGATATATGCATGCTAGTCATATTCCATAGATACATATTGTATATATATCTAATCTAGGTTCAAATGTCAGTCACATGAAATGGATTTGAATTTGGAGTCACCTTACAGAGAAAGAAATTGCATTTATTCAGTCTGGAAATGTGGCCGTGGCCTTAAAATCATTTGCTGCTGCAATCAGTTAAATCAGTATTTGCTGTTCATGTGCTATACAGGAAAACTATCTAGAGTGACCAAAAGTTATGTTCAAAGTGCAAGAGCATGAGGCCAAGTAAGGAGCATGTGTGCTGCACTTTTGTGTGTGTTCATGTGACATATGCCATAAATCACAAGCCAGTGTCCTTGTACTTCTAACATGTATCATAGAGATCAATACTGAGGTCAAGTGGAACAAAGCTGCCCTGCCCCCAAAAATACCACAACAGCCAATAAAAAATGGCAGGCTAATATGCACATCAGCCATGGATTTCTCACACTATCAGCTAACGTCAATAATGTGTGTGTGTACACACTAACAAATGCATACAGCAGTGGAAAAGCAAGATTCCTATGGAGCATGTGTCCATTCCGCATGCAAGCATTAGGGCTGGGTTTCATCATGAGTAACCTGATTGTTTTTTACTTTTAAAAAGGTTAAAATTCACTCTTTTTTTTATTAATCTCATTTAAAGTCGTTTCAAGCTTTTTAATATTTTGGCCACTCCAATGTTTTGGAGAAAGTTCTTTTACAACTCAGTGGGTCCAGGTGGATTTTGTTTGACGTTAAAATTATTAACATAAGTTATATTTTATTTTAGGAGCGTATTTACTGATCTGAATACATTTCCATGTTTATCTAAAAATTTTCTGAATTCAGTAAAGCAAAGAAGCTGGACAGCAGAGGAGGAACAGAGCAGCCCTGAGTGTTGTTTGTTTGATTGATTGATTGATTGTACTTCATTTAGCAGTTTAAGCTAATGATCAGTGTTGTTAGAAAATACTGTTAGACAAAAGCTAAGTATGTCTAAAATTCCTTAGATATTACAGGGCAGTGCTGTAAGCCGACCACACGGCAGGCATTACAGCTAAAAGTGGCATGTGACTTTAGTTTAGTTTAGTTTAGTTTAGTTTAGTTTAGTTTAGTTTAGTTTAGTTTAGTTTAGTTTAGTTTAGTTTAGTTTAGTTTAGGAGAGACTTGGCTTGGTGCTGCAAAACAATGACTTGTGAACACAAAGCAGAGAAGAAATTTAAAATTAAAAAAGATTTAATGAAAAATGTGCAGTTTATCTCCAGTCCAGAGATTTCTGTTTTATCTCAGCCTCTTTATTTAAAATGTATTGCAGTTTTATGCTTTTGGTTTGGTTATTTTGTTTGTTGGTTTAGAGTCATGAAAATGGACAAATTCTGTTAACTAATTTCTTGCACAGAACCTGATTTGGATGCAAATCCAGGATTTATTTATTTGTTTGTTTGTTTTCATCCAGCAGAGAAAGAAGTGTCGCTGTGCTATCCTTCTCAGAGGTTTTTACCATTCGCTCCACGACCTTGTTGTAGTTACTGGCATTAAGAATCAAGCTAAGAACAATATGAAATAAAAATTTAATAAAAACACAAAATAACCTAATCGTGCATCTTACAGCATAATTTTTAATTATAAAAATAACTGAATAAATCATTTGTTTTTTATGTTGTTCTTTGTTTTTATGTGTGTTTTGCACGAGAACCTGTGAAAAAAAATAGTTCTTCAGATAGGTTTCAGTCTTTAAAAGAACACACACACACACACACACATACAAATATAATAACATCACAAGGTTGAAAGTTTTACTGTTTAAATTTTATGTATTGCATGTTTTTATGTACTGCTTTTTGTGTTTCATTGTCATGTTTTACCTTTTTAATGGACTGAGACCTCCTGACCAGCCTCCCTCCTGAACCAGCCTAGAATGAACTGCACCTGCCAAAAATTAGGCCAGGTAATGGAGTGCACAAAAGATTAACCAGGAACACATCAGCAGCCTGTTGACTCTGTAGTGTAGTTTTTAAATAAGTTTTATGTATGTAATTTCTATGTTTCACATACCTCTGTTATTTAAAAGGCAAATATTTGGGAATACATTAATTCATTGCAGCTAATCTTAGTACCTCAACATACTGAGGACTGTGAACATCAGCCTGCTACTATAAATACTTGCTCTCATCACAGATATGTATGAATCTGCTGCTTTAAATACTTCAAAACACATATCAATCAATCAATCGATGAAAATGTGATTCCATTTATTTAATCACTCAGTAACTTTGATCTTTCCTCATCTGGGAATACATTCTGAATATAGGAAATTCAGTTTATATATAAAAGACTGTAGTGGTCATGTGACCGGTCCTTAAGAAAAAAAAACAAACAAAAAAAACAGGAAACTGCTGTAATGTGTGGTGCATATCAGCAGGGGGTCCACAGAGTGGGAGATAGCAAAATGCCACTCTCTTCCGTGTGATACCATCATGTTAAGGTCATGGTGTACTGTGGGTAACAATGCCTGGGTGTAGCTCACAAGCACGCACATGTGCACACATCCTCAAGACTGTCATGCAGACATTATGTATCATTAGCTTGATTTTTTATTGTTCACTTTAATCTCAGTTCCTCACTCATCCTCAGTTTGCTCCACTTCTTCCACCTTGACTAATCACAGAGTGATCGTAACACTCTGCATGCACTCTCTCTCTTTCTCACTCTCTCTCTCTCTCTCTCTCTCTCTCTCTCTCTCTCTCTCTCTCTCACTCTCTCTCTCACACACACACACACACACATGCACACATCCTTTACCACTAACCCTCTACATTGTCAAATGATCATTGAGGAGAGAGTGTGTGGCTGACACAGTCTCCACAGCAACGGCAGTTAGGACCAGGAGGGGGGCTGGGGCATCTTCAAATGTATGAGAGATGAGCGCACACACCTTCACACTGAACACACACACACCTCCTAAAACACACAGCATAAACAGGTGCACACAGCCACACAAAAAGGTGCCATCTACAACAAAAACCCATTTACACACATGCACAAGCTCCACACACAACACAGACACTAAGTGAGACCTGGAAACAGAAATAGGAGGATGAAAGCCACAGTGGGGGGAGGGAGGCGGGGGGGGGGGGGGGGGGGGGGGGGAGGATGGGAGGGGGGGGGCTGTTGCTTCCTGGAGAGATTTTCTTCTTTTCCCTCTCTGGCCGACATGCACACGCAGATACAAACACACAGAAATATACAAACAATGACAAAGCAACACATAAAACACATAATCACTGATTCAATCATTTATGAAAGATTATGTATAATTCAAAAAGCAGCATGAAAGATTCACAAGGCAAAGAACATTGTTTAATCTGCCCTCCGCCCTCTAATTCCCCTCCGTCAGGGCCCCCTCTCCTTGCATCTCTCTTGTACTGCCCCCGCCCTTTAGCCACAGCGGGGTTTTTAATCATTGACCACAGTCTGGTCCAGACAACAAGAGGTCAGAGATCAGGGTTCCGGTTCAGGGACGAACACATCTGACTTCGTGCAGACAGTCTTCTGTTTCTCATGTTATCATTCAGGAACATTCCTTTTAAATGAACAAAATCCCAGTTTACACACCTTTACTTTCCCCCTTCAGCTTGTCGTTTTATTCCTCTCATTCTTGCTGTCTTTACACTGACCTTACCCTCCTCCTCTTCCTCCTCCCTTATCTTTGCCGTGTCATTCCGTCATCCAGCTCTCAGGCACATTTAAGCATCTTTTTGAGGTAACCTCACACCTGCTTCCACACTGACACTGGGTGCATTCGCTTACACATCAAGTAGTTGCTAGAAAGTCTCCAGAAAATAAACATTCAGACTGTGTGAAAGCAAAGACTCAACAAAAACATAAACCTGAACTCTTTTCAGCACAAATTACACCCATGCAATCATTTCATTAGATGGTAGAAAAGAGATGGTTTATTACAAAAAAAGAATGTGCATAGTCTCAAAGTGAAAAATATCTTAATGTCAGCATAATAAGATAATGTTATTTTAATTAGGAAAACACATAAAAGGGGAAAATATAACACTTTGTACTTTTTTCTTCTTAAAATGACCAAAAGCATGAAACGTGACAACTGCAGAAATACAAGGTAACATAACTTAAGTCATTAATTATGTTTTGAAAAAGTGATTCATAAAAAGGGAGATGCAGTGTTTGCAGCCATGCAGCCTTGAGTTTGACAGTGTTACAGGAAGAAATACCTCTTAAAATACCAACAGGGCCAATTGCAGAAACATTTATTTATGAATAAAAATGGTCTTACCTGGGAGGTAGAAGTGTGGAGTCTTTAATCCAAACATGCTTCTGGATCCCTTTTGAACTGACTCAGAGAGCAAGAGTCTGGGTTAAGGGAGGTAGGAAGGGGGCGGGCAGGGGGATGGCGCTTTGGTCGGCTGGGTTAAGGAGCTTGTTGTGGGTGTAAGTCATCAGACAGCTTCTTGCTCTCCTGCCTGCTCTCTTAAGGCCCTGCGGGGGTGTGAGAAGGGAGCAGGAGGGAGGTCAGCCTCTTTCTCCCCTCCTTTTCACCTCCTGACTGAACCCGAGCAGAAACCAGAGAAAACAGAGGAAAAGGAAGAATAAAGGAGGCAGAAAGAGAAACAGTGAGGAGGAAAAATACTCCACAAGCTGAGGATGGGTGACAGTATGCTCATGCCAGCTTTCACTGAGGAGATCGTCTGTGAGGGAGAGCCTCTGAGAGTTGGGAGGATGATAGGGAGGGTAGAGAAGGGGGAGGGAGTGAGAGAAAGAGTCTTCAGTCAGCGTCCTCTCCTTTTTTTAGTCCTGTGCTTTGTAATCCCTTCCTTGTTATTCATTCAGCGGCCTCTTGCTCGTTTGCTGTATAATGATCTGTTTTTCTGTGCCTCTGTTCTCTTTTCTCTCTATTCTTGCTTTATCCTCCTTTCTTTGCCTCAGTCCCACCACTGACTGCTCAGCTCAGAGAGCAGAGAAGAGGCAGAAGAGGAGGAGGAGAAAGAGGAGGGAGAGAAAAGAGGGAGAAGGGAAAAAGGAGGGGAGGAGAATCAGAAGACAGACGAGTGAGGGAGCAATGAATGACTATGTTAGTGCAGCATGCACACATGACTGTGTGTGTTTGTGAATTTGTGCAATGTGAAGAGGAAGGATGATTTAGCTGGTGTGAGTAAAAAAGAGACCGAGAGAAAAAGAAAGAGGGAGGAAAAGAGGCGAGAGGGTGTTGATGCAGTTCTCATTATCAGTAGATTGGACTGGTGCCTGAGTGACAGCTGATTCATCATGGGAGAGAGAAGAGGAGGGAGAGTGAAGGGAAGGAAAAGTGTGTGCGTGTGTGGAGGGTGGGGGTTAAAACCTGCCCTTAAGCATCTGCTTCATTCAGATCTCCTCTTTTTTCCTCCTTTCCCCTCTTTTTCAGCCTCTAGTCTTGAAATCAACAGTCTGCTGTTTTGGATCACAGACACACCGGCGGATACTATGATGTGACCAGCATAATTGTCTCATTCACACACATACACTTATATTCAGCCCCCAAGCCAGTCACATGCTCTCATTGATTAGACAGGCCTCATAAGTCTGACACATCCTGTTAGCCCATCTTTCCATCTAGTGTCACAGAGACCCAGTTTTATCTCACACATGGCATCATACCAAGATGCATCACAAAGCGATGATTAGGAGCAGTTGCATGTGGTGGTTCTGTGGTGTTCTGCTCAGAGATGGTTTAATGTCAGCTTTGGAGAGTCATTTTGCTGCTTGTGGCTTCCGTCTGTGTGTCTATGACAGCCTGGGGGAACCTGGCCGCTCTATCACTGTCTCCATCTCCAAAGAGTAGCCTTCATTTTTCTCTGTCACTTCCTCTCTCACACATATGGTACACGCAACCATGTAGTCACACACTGTCTGCTTCAGCGCATGTACACACACATTTTCCACACAGGCGTGAATGTGTAAATTTAACACTTTATTTGCCCATCTCAGTTATTTTGCCCCTCCCATTTCTCCCCAGTTTCTGTTTCTTTCTTATCTTGTTTTTTTCTTTACCTGCCCGCCTCTTTCCTATGAGTTGTGAAGAGGAAGTCTGCTTGTGATAAGATTGATCTTGAGGGTCTCAAAGAGCTATCTGTAACCCCGTCTGTCATTGCTGAATCAATAAAAAGAGACTGCTTTAGGACGCACTGTATGCAGCGCGCACATAGAAACATTCACAAATACATACACAAGGATATGCATTGGAGATGCAAGCCCTCACCCATGTTCAGACACACACACAGAGTGATGCACAGCTGCAAGAACAGTTGTGAAACATCAGCCAACCGCAAACTGACAGAGGGGACAGACTGGAAAGAAGAGATAAAGAATACTTAAGAAACAGTAAAGAGGATGGAGAGGTGGTGATGGGAGGAAGGAGGAAGTAATGGGGGTTATATTTGTGTCAATTCTCAACTGTACAATAAGACACACTCACTTGCAGTTTATATTATTGCCACAGATTAATTTATAATTCAAAGGTTCAGAAATAAGCATCCCTATTGCACAAAACGTCCACACGGGTGACAGAAATACTGCTTTCAACACAGGAGAGGAGGTCTCTGAGCGCAATAGACCTTGATACACACAGGGGTATTTGCCAGGCCTCCTCTTGAGGACATTTGCGTCCTCTCAGGTAAATTTTTCTCAAGTTGAATCTTGCTTGATTGAATAAATCAACCTGACTTTTGACACTTAGAGGATGAGACCAAGAACTGCAATGGACAACTCCTGATTGGTCCGTTTTAAGCAGAATTATCCCCATATAGAAACAGGATGTGATTGACAGGACTTACTCAATTTACACATGCACATGTATAAAGAGTCTTCACAGAAACCTATCAAACTACCATGTAAAGGAAAAGGACTTCACTGAGGTCTTTAAGTAAATCTAAAAGAAATCTAAAAGCACAAAATATGACTTTCATTAGATGATCACTGGTAAAAACACACTAAAAGTCTAATATTTATACATATAGTGATAGCAAACACATGTAATGGTGTTGCATTCAAAAGCTTAGTTAATGAAACATGCAAGTACAGTATAAACAGCTAAATTAGCTGTTTAAGTGTCAAAAGCACTCTATTATCATAGTACAGTCAAATGGTTTTTGTCAGTTATTTCAGCTGCATATAAAATTTTGCATAAATGTCACTGCTGAATTAAAGCATCTGCTGTATTTTACTGCTGCAAGGCTGAGCAAATCTTAACCACCTATTACCAGAGGTGGGTGGCATAATTTACAGCAGTTAGTGATATTCTGCATGATGAAAAGGGTTTGATTAATGTGGGAATGTGGTGTGTCCATTAGAATCTGAAAATATAACAAAAACACCATAAAGAATTTCAGATAAATTTAAAACAAACAAAAGATAAGGAAAAATAGCAGGACAAGACACAATTGGACACTTTTCGATCATTTTTTAAATTTTTTAGGCATGATGTACAGAAACTTCGCTTAGCTTCACAGTTTTCCACAGCTAGCTAGCCCATTCTGATAGTTATGAAGCTGTTACCAAGGAGACACTGTATTTTGGGACTGCAGTGTATTCAGAGATGGTATTTTCACAAAGATTATCTATACATTCTCTGAGTAGTACTACATTTACCCTGTGAGTTAAAAATGCTGCTATATTTTCCAAAGGTACTGCAACAATATCCCAACTTCAACCTTCTTGCTATAATAACTGTCAATCAAAGTCAAAGTGGACTTCCATGTGGGTGTGATCAAACTTAAAATAGTCTAATCATGGTCAGTGCAGTCTCCTCCAAGCATTAGTTTGATTCACTCTAAAAATTAGTTTAGAAAACTGAGCCAACTGTAAGGATACAAATGTCCTCAGGCGGAGGCCTGACGAATTCTTAAGCATGTGGACGGATCTCACGCATGTACAGTGAGGCCCTGAACATACTAGTAAGGTTGGTTTTGAACGATGTGTTGTTGTCTTACGCAAAACAGGATCTTTTTGTGTGTGGATATTTTGTTCAGGAGGGATGCGTAATTTTGTAAGTGATCAATATAACCTGCTTTGCTCCTGATATTTGACATTAATCTGATACAGTAGAAGAAAAGGATGAAAGGTTGTAAGTGTGATAGTAGTGGATGGTTGTCAGAAAAAAATCTGTTTTTTGTGCAGTTTTTTTTTTTTCTTTTGTTCATTTCTTGCGATTGACTTTTAATCAGACCACTTTTTTTCTGTTTTTCCCCCTGTGCATTATCCCCCTTAAACTGCCACACATTCACAACACTCGTGTAAACACTCGTGACTTCTGGGTCGAGACAGTCGAGAACCTTTGGCCCCTAGGGGTCACGCTCTGCTGCACGGAGCAGGGTTGGCAGGTCAAGAGAAAAGAAGAAGGAGGCGGGAGGCAATAAACACACAGCACAATCTGTGATGATTACAGACAAAAGCCAATAACGAGTGTCCACCTCTGACCCTCATTGCCATGGAAACATGAGGGAATGCCCTTCACCAAGGGAGCGGTATAACTCAATCAATCACCAAACGATGAAGGAGGAAAGCAGTGAAAATAAAAAGGATGTGGAGAGATGTGGTCCAGCCTCACCCATCTCACAGCCCTCTTTCTCCTTATTAGAGCTCTTGTTTTGGTTTCAAAACAGACAGACACACATACATGAAGGAGTCCCCCCTCCCTCCTCCTCTCTTTCTTCCTCTCTGGCTCTTTCTCTATCATTTGCCTGTCAGACGCATGCTGTGGCAGAATAAGAGCTGACACCTCGGTCCCAGCAGCAACCAGGGGCTGCCATCAGCACTTAAACATTTTCTCTCTCTGCTACTTCCCCCTTCTCTCCCCTGTGACCACACAGCACTCTAACTGCTGACAAGGAGCACAGAGAAGATGACAAATAAAGGGAGAGAAATGATGAAAAAAGAGAAAACTCCTTCTTCCTGCTATTATTCCTGCTTTCCTTTCCCCTCTTGTTTTCTCTGTACTCCCCCCATCCTATCTAAGCGCCAGTGAGGTCACTGACCCTGAGAGAGTGAGCCTCATTACCCAGTCACTCTGTATCTACTCACATAGCAATAGAGGGAGGAGTACCTTGGCGTGTTCATGAGCGAGCGATGGTTAGAGGAACTGTAATATATTTGTCATTCCTGAAGTCATTCATGCAGTTTTTAGAAAAAGTATTTAAAGACATGCTCTTGCAGAGAAGAACGAAAAGATTAAAAGACAGTGAATCGAGAATGGGTGGAGTGGAGGATGAAGTGGTGGGGCTGGATAGCGGGAGATAGTGGGTGGAGAGGGTGGTTTGCGTTGGATCAAAGATAATTGTTAGTGGAAGTCATTATGCACATATTGCATAGTGAAACCCGTTTCTTTCAAACAATCCTCCTCATCATTTCTCCCATTCTCTTAATCAGCTTCTCTCAGTCTTCCAAACCATCAGGGATTTAATTGGACACTGATGGGTTCATTGTGACCTCAAGGAGGTAAAAACAAGTTTAGTCTGCTGGGAAAAGAGATCCTGGTAAATGGAACTGAATCCATAAGACCATTAGTCTGTGATCACAGTCAAATAGCAAAAGACAAAAAAAAAAAACAACCTTCTACTGTTTTTTCCATACACTTGGACTTTGAATTTGTAGGAAAACGTCTTGGGCTAAAGGAAAGATGATGGGAAAAATCTCAAAACATGAGAACCTCAAAAACAATAATAATAATTTCTCAAATGCAATTTTATCCCCTTGATTCATTGGTATATCATCTTAGTACAGCAATGCAATATAAAATATTACTCTTATTATTTAAAATATTACCAAACACGTTGTTGTCATGCTCTGCTCACACATCTGCTTCTCCTTTTTACATGAATCCCAATCAGTATAACTCTACAAAAATGATCAAACCTCATTTTAAAAGTTTAGGCTGCATAGTAGACTAGGACAATATCTTTTTTCCCCTTTCCTAAAGGTTAATTTAGGACTTCCAGATTATTTTACTCAGTTGAAAACATTCTAAATTAAGTCTAAAGACTGAACCAGACCCAAAGTTTACAAATGATAAAGAAAATAGTAACTGTTTCCTCTTTCCTCTGTGGCCTCAAATGTTCATTAATAAGCTTTAAACTGCTCTCTTGATTAGGTTTGGCTCTTTGGTTTGATTTGTGTGATGCATGCTGATACACGTATGACAGTGTGACTGCACATTTTGTGTGGAAAACAGAATTAAATGGAAGAGTTGCAGCATTTCCCAAGCCCCTCATTTCATTCCCTCAAGTCTAACCCTGGGACTCAGGCTGTCTGGTGCCTGTCTGGCCACGAAACTATCCTAAACATGCCATTCATGCTTGCTTACATAGACATCAGAGTGTGGCCTGCCGAAGCCCTGAATCAGCACACACACAAGCTCCACTGACGGTGTCCCACCACAGCATGCAGAGCAGCATAAATCAAGACTGTTAATGGGCCTGAGCCACAGGACTTCACTGTACTTCTCTCTCTCTCTCCCCCCTTGTCCATCTGTCCGTTAGCAGGTCCGAGCCGAGCGCAGCAACACACATACTGAGTGGGAAATTAGCCTGCTGCTGAGACATTCGGTCCTCTGATTCTGTCTGTGGTTGTCTTTCTGTTTTGTGTTAATATGCATACAGTATGTGTGTGTTTCCCGTGTGTTTAATCACCACATTTTGTGTGTGTGTGTGTGGTTGCAGGTGTATGTGTTGCAGTTCATGCCTTTGTTTTGCTCTGCTCTGCCAACCCAGATGGTGACATCTCATGATTATCTCTGTGCGTATCTCCTCGCGCTCATCCTGCAGCCCCTCTGGGTTTGGACCCCCCCCCCCCTGTTTTTCTTGCTGTGCCACCATCCCCTGTGTCACGTCAGTTTCATTCCCTCAGGAAACACACACACAGCTCCCCAGGAGAGTCTGAACTTCTCTCAGCACAGTGCCCTGCCCTGACCTCTGACCTCTGACCTGGCTCTCTGAACTCTAAATTTGTGTCTGTTCCTTGTGATGCTTTCTGACCTCAAATGGTCATAAATCATATCTGAAGTCACCAAGTGACTCACGAGCCTTTCTCTCTCTTTCTCTCTCTGATCTCTTGTACCCTGAAAAATTTCCTTTGTGAAATTTGGTCATAATCTGCCAAAGGGGCCGAGGTATAAAGAACCAGAGACTTGTAATGCTGTCTACAAGAAGGATCAACATGCTCTTATTGCAAATCCTGCATTATTTATGTTCAGTAAAGTTAATATTTTATGCTTTGTGGCCACATGCAGTATATGAATGGAAAATCATGAATCATAAGTCACAGGGAAATGAACTATAAATAATGAAACTGCTGAAAAGTGAATAGATAAATGGTGTGTTACTCTAATTTAAGGTGTAAAATGGAGTTGCATCTTGAAGCATAACAAGCTTATTTTCTCTGTGATACAACATTCTGAATTATTGGCTATTTTCTGAGCTTTTTTATTCGTCTTTAAACCAAATTGCTTCATTTTCATCATGTTATTAAAATGTAAAGACAACATTGTTGTCAGCTGTCAAAGTTGGAGACTGGAGAGGAAATTTGGTGTTGTAAATAAGAAGCAAAAGCAATCAGGATTAATAACTGATTGATAAAATCAGAGGATTTTAAAAGCGTTAACAAACCAAAAAAGTACCACTTAATGTCAAAAACCAGGCTCCATGCACTTCAGAAGCCAAGAGGGTTATTTATTTATTTTATTTTTTTCTTTTACTGTAAATTGAAGACAGATGTGAAAGATTCAAACATTATGGGATTTATACTGTATCCTGATTTTCTGCAAATCACAGCTCTGCCTTCTGGGATTTCTGGCATGAAGCAGCGTGTGCAGTGGGTGTTGTCACTTATCAGTCAGCTGTCACTTAACATCTTGTGTTGCTGAATTCAAACACTGAGGAAAGACTGAAGAGTTTTTTTTCTGTAGCTCTTTAAACATTTTCAACAAGATAACAGACACTCAAATGTTTCATATTCCTTGGCTCTTGAGGGAAATCCTGGCAGTCGACACTAACTAACCACATCAAGGATAATTGCACTACCAACACACCTTCATACTCAAGTCCACACACACACTTTACCTGGGGGGTCTGAGCTTCCCCTCTATGGGTCTTCACCCCACATGCTCATCTCAATTAATCACCCAACAAAACAGATGTCAAGAACAAAGGAACAATCTCCAAGCCTGTGGGGTAAAAGGGGGGAAGAGAAAGAGGAGGATGAGTATAGAGGGGGAAGCAGAAGCAAGTGTCAGTGCATTTCAAGCTAGGTGGTTTGTTTGAGGCAGGTGATTGAAGGTTGTAGGGCCAGTTAGAGTGGGAAGTGTTATGTGCTTGAATACCAGCGATGCGGTTGTTACTGTACAACACAAGATGAAACTGCTAAAGAGAAGGAAAAAAAGAAGGAGAAGTCACGATGTAAAAGGGAGAGACAGAGAGAGCGAGAAAACAACAAAGCCCTAGAGATGAAAGACGGTCTAAAAAACAATGGATACAAAATAATGCTCCGCAGTGTGCAGAAATAGAGCAAAGATTGAAAACCTGCCAAGATAAAGACAAACCCCCGCTTTTGAACTGTCACTTCACTGCGATACTGTCAGAAAACAAATGGCAGTCTTGACAGGTTTCAGCTGCTTGGAAAGAGACAGAATCATATTTTATTCACAAATGCATATTTTATGGCTTTTATGACAAAGATTGTAACCTGTTGTTAAGTGCCGAATTTTTAAATCTTGTGCTAAATTATTGACATCTACATAATGCATAGGCAGAGCAGGGTGAATGCAAAGGAAAGAGGAGAGAAAAGAGAGAGCTGCAGGGTTAAGGAAATGCCAAGAAAACCAAACCAACCACATTTTTATAACACTAATCCATGAAAAACACCATGCTGTATTAAGTCTCAACATTACAAGGAAAAGCCATCAGTCTACTGGCAGTATCTGCTTCTTTTCCTTCCATCCATCAGTCCATCCATCCTCTGCAGCCATCCATCGCTGAGTCTCTCTTTCTATCTTCTTGTGAAGTGTGGACGGTGAGACTCACAGCTCACATCAATAACACACAGATAACAGCCCAGTCCTCAGTCTTAGAGCACAGCCTTAAATCACATCAATCTGGGGGTGGGGGGAGCAAATGAAGAGAGAGGAGGAGGGGAGAGGAAGAGCTTAGCACTTACAAAGCAGACAACAACAGCAACAACACTGCAGCGTTGGTAAAACACACACAAAATTACAAGAACACATCAATTTATGCAGCATTAAAACAAGATTTGGTGTTTTAAGTGCGAGATCTCACACTGAGCAACAAACTGAAGGAGTGAAATGGAGACATGATGGCTGAGAGTGTGTTTGCACATGGATCACTGCTTGTCTTCAGGCCCCACTTTTTTGTTTGTTTGTACAACAGCAGCAAATTATGAAGAAGCAGTGCACAACATGAAAAAGCTCTTAATGATTCCTTTTGTCCTACTGGCACACATGATCCAAAGCATACTGTGAACTGAACTTACCAAACACATACATGAACTTGTTGTAAAGGATCGTTTTACTTTGTTTTGGGCAGTGCAAACATTTTACTAACCAAGCTAACTGGAAATTAAACCACTTTCATTTTAGTCGCTGACTGATAAAACTATCAGCAAGACTTTGCAACAGTTTAAAATGAGTTGGAAAAAAATCCTTTATTAGCTCCACATGGGGATACTCACAAGACTACAGCAACAAAGAGATAGCAGCATTCAGCGGAATCATAAATAATTTAATAATTAAACAAAAGGGCAAAAGAAAAACAGTATTTTTATAGTGCAAAATAAAAAAAAACAAGTAAAAGATTGTACAGTGAGAGAAATATTTACAAATAGCTCTGCTTGTTTCCAGGACCTTTGACTAGTACAGATTGTTTAATCCAACAGCAGCAGGTATGAAGGACCTGTGAAACCTCTCTCTCATGCAATTCAGATGGAGCAGCCTGTTACTAAACAAGCTGCCCAGTGGGACCCGGACTCAAGCATCTAGGACAGTTTAGCCTCCATCCTCCTCCCTCCTACTATCTCAACTGGGTTGAGATGGTACCCCAGAACAGAGCTAGCCGTCTTAATTAGACGGATCCGTCTCCTCCTGTCAGTCGCTGTAATGCTGTTGCTCTAACAGACCACACCATACAGGATGTCCGATGCTACTGCAGTCATAGAGGGTCCTCAGGAGTGACCCCCTGTCCTCCAAAAGACCTCGGTCTCCTCAGCAGGAATGATCTGTTCGGTCCCATCTTGTAAAGTGTTGTAGTGTTGTGTAACCAGCCCACTTTATTATTCAGATGAACAACCAGGCACTTTGGGTTTGGCATCTCCAAAAATATAATTTTATCTTAAAAATTATTCAAAAAATAATAATACATAAAAATGGTAGACAAGAAAACACAAACTCTTCTTATTATTTTTTTGTGAAGGAACTGATAAACTACTGCCAACAGCAGAAAGTGCTCATTAGGTGGTAAAAACAGAAAGGACCACACATTTTGACATTAATGAGGGAGGATTAAAAGTTCTTCCTGTGCCATCATTATTCAGTTGTCACTGCTTTAAGCTGCTAACATCTATTTTACCCTCTAAAAGAAAAAACTTCACACAAGTGTCCAAGCAACCAACATCACCTGCACAAAATTACATTTTTAAGCATTTAGGCTGAAACAACCAGACAGAATATGGTCACCAGAGCTAGTTAAAGTCATAAGTAAACTTAGCTGCTGCTTGGGGACCCCACTCCAGCAGGGGTTCCCCAAATATACGTAAAACGTGGAGATATAACAGTAATAATGATTGCAAACTTTTACTTGAATAAAATTTTTATCACGAAAATTTTATAATGGAAATTTCATGGTTGGCACACAAATAATTCTGGTTTATTTAGTTCCTGCTGCAGGCTGCTGCCTCCGTTGTACGGTGCATGCGTGTAGTTTTTTGCAAACTCGATTATCTTGATCTAAATT
Organism: Melanotaenia boesemani; assembly: GCF_017639745.1. Taxonomy (NCBI): domain Eukaryota; kingdom Metazoa; phylum Chordata; class Actinopteri; order Atheriniformes; family Melanotaeniidae; genus Melanotaenia; species Melanotaenia boesemani. Next base: position 30,000,887 of record NC_055691.1, read on the forward strand.
ATTTGTATACTCTAAATGGGTCTTGTCTATTGATGTTTTCCTGTTACTTTCAAATACAAGTTCAGTATGCCAAATGTACAAATTAATACTTGACCATTTTTCCAAATTTGCTACCCCAGTAAGATAAAAAAAATACCATAACCAGAATGACACTGGTAGGACTGTAGATGATGAAAACAAATGAGTGTGTTAAACTTACAGTATATGAAATTATCAAGCACTAGTCATGCTGTGGTGGTCAAGGCCCCCATATCACATTCTGTTTTAGGGCCCAATAAAGACTTTGTTTTAAAATCTTGGACTCCTCAAGAGGCTGAGGAGAGGGATCAAGAAGGAAACAAGTAAAAACAGCACATAGGGAAGCACCATAACAATTCTGACTTCAGAAACAAGCAGCAGGGGATAAAAACCAACTTCGGATACAAAAACAACAGTGCAGCCCTGGGCCCCATGAATAATCTCCCTGAAACCCTTAACTACACATTTGCGTGATTTGCCTGAGGAAGTTCAGATCCTTTAATGTCTGCAGCAAACTGCTGGAGATGTTCTTCCAGTCTGTGGTAGCTGGTGCCATCATGTATGCTGTGGCGTGCTGGGGGAGCAGCATCAGCTCCAGGGATGCCAGCAGGATCAATAAACTGATCCATAAGGCTGGTAAGATTATTGGACACAACAGTCAGATACAGGAGGTCTCTGAACAAACTGGTCTCCATCATGAACAATTCCTCACATGCACTACACAGTAAACTGGAGGGCCAGAGTTTATTTTCTATTTCTCTATATGTTTAATTTTTTTCTTAAATATCTATTCTTTATTTATTTTAATCTGATGGCTGCTGTAACAGAAAATAAAAGTATCTATCTATCTATCTATCTATCTATCTATCTATCTATCTATCTATCTATCTATCTATCTATCTATCTATCTATCTATCTATCTATCTATCTATCTATCTATCTATCTATCTATCTATCTATACATACATACGTACATACATACATACGTACATACGTACATGCAATAGGAAATTAAACAAAAAAAAACTCTCTAACGATAAATTAACCACATCTTAACTTTTTATTTTTATATTATTTTTTTATTATTTTAATTCATTTTAATTATTTGTATAAAAACAATATAAAGACGATAAAATGCTGATGCTGGAAAAACAAAAGTTTGTGGCAAGAAAAGACTACAAAACTGTATAACAGCAAATAAATATATAAAAAGAAAGATATAAAGAGCACATTCTTAAGAGTTCTTAATCACACTTGAAAAAAAAGTACAACTTGGTTGTATTATAGGTTGATTCAAATTAAGGTCATCTTTATTTTAGGGGCTGGTGTTCTCGTAGAAGTATTAAAGTGAGTTTGGTTTGAACAAGCCTTTAAATGTGAATCAAAACGTAATTTTAATGGGCACAATGTTGTATGTGCATATCACTGTATTCACATTACTGCTATTGGTCCTCTTGTCCTTACAGTCTCAACCTTCTTCCGGATTTTTTTTTCAGGCAGAGATAGATAGTATGTCACTTTAAATGTGCAAATGTACAAAACAGCAGTCTGTCTGCCCATAAAAACTGAGAGAACAATATTTAGCCAGAGGGGGGAACCACCAGATCCAGCTCCAACAAAGGCAGTGGAACCAGACAAAGTCTAAGGACCCATCCTCAAAAAATATGCGGACCAGCTTTTTTAACTTCTGGCTCCTGCAGCATGCTGTCTCCACTTGCTTTAAGACTTCAAACATCGTCTCAGTACCCAAGAAAAACTTACACATTTGGACCAAAACAACACATATCTAAGAATGCTGTTTGTTGACTTTAGTTTTCAACACAATAATCCCACACAAGCAAGCTTGCAAACTGATCAACTTGGGCATTACTCTGTGCACATGGATACTGGGCTTTCTCAGAAACAGCCCACAGAGGGTCAGGTTGGGATATCCCATTTCAGCGCCTCATATGTGAAGCTCTCTCTCTTCACATGACTGCTCCCACATCCACAACAGCAACACCAAAGTAAAATCTGCTGACAGTACAACTGTTTAAGGTCTGATACACAACAACAAAGAGACAGCCTGCAGGGAGGTGATTTCACATTTGGTGCAGTGGCATTCCCATAACAACACGGATTTAAATTAATCAAAAAGCAAATAAATCATAATAGACTACAGAAAAAGACTGAGAACTCTGGACATCTGTGGAAAAGCAAGAGTGGGCTGCTTCAGGTTTTCCATCACAGCTGATCTCACCTGGTCAGCACACACTGCACATCAGCTGGGAAAAGCTCAACCGAGACTATACTTTCTCAGAAAGCTGAAGCAAGCCCACCTGCCTCAAAATCTGCTGATCAGATTTTACCAGGCGACCATCAAGAGTCTCCTGTTCTCTTGCTGAACTGTGTGATTTGCTAGCAGCACACCAGAGGACAGGAAGACCACACAGCAGGTAGTGAGGACAGCAGTGAAGGTGACCGGATCCACATGACCTCCCCTATCTGAAATCTATGCTGGCCAACTTCACAAGAAAGTCAGCTGCATCTCCAAGGATCAAACACACCTGAACACTAACTGTTTACCCCCTTTTACCCTCCGGAGGAAGATACAGAATATTGATAGCGCAGACTAACAAACTGTGTAACAGCTTTTATCCGGTGGCAGTAAGCATGTGCAACCACCTCCAATTAAACAGCTTCTCTAACAGTGTCATTTTTTATTGTTACACATTTACACTGCTTTTCTTTTAATTGTATTTTGTCTATTTTTTTATTGTTTCTTAATTTGTATATTTATTGCATATATTTGAGTTGTATTCTTTTTTCTGCAACTGCTGAGAGAGATATGTTAAATTATTTCATAAACAAAAAAAGAGCAATTTTTACCACCTGTCCCATTAAATTAACCTAGACCTGCAAAGCCTATTTAACCCTTCAAAGTAACTTACAATAAAAAAAAAACTTAACATTTTATTGCTTTTCATGTGTCACAACAAAAGACAACCATATAACCTGTGCACCACGAGAGTTCATATATCTAAAGGACAGCACTGTCTGCCTGGCTCGACACATCACAGGCGATTCAGTCTGCTGGAGCTGGATCAGCATGTTGAGCTGAGACGTTTGTTGTCATTTTAATGGTCCTGTCCGTGACAGTCTTTACTGCAAGAAACTTATTTTTAATTTTCTGAACTATTTCAGCTTTGTTTTTAAATCCAAGTATAGATGCTTTAATATTTAAATTAAGTATTCTGTTGTGAATTCGCTGTCTGTGAAAGGCTTTTGCGTCGTACCACCTCACAGAGACGAGGTGGGAAGACCCAAAATGCAGGACTCAGAGACACAGGTGGAAGATGGAATGATTTAAAGATGATTTAATTAACAAACACCTAAGCAAAGATGAAACAGAATCACACAATTAGCATGACAACTAGTGACTTGACTTGGCCAGACTAATGACTAACACACGCACACAGACAATGAACTGGCAGAGGACAAAGGAACACCGGGAGCTTAAATACAGAGGGAACTCATTATAAGCAAGAAGCAGGTGTGGCAAATTGACCCAGAAGCAGGGAGCAGGAACTAAAGCAAACAGAATACAAGAGAATAAACTTAACTAGATAAAACAGGAAAGACATAACTCAAAATGACAAGACTAGAAACTAAGACTAACAGAACTGAAAACCCTTAAACCGTGGCAGTAGTTGAGTTTGGGAACCTCCACTTCTTTAGCGTATGCACTGCTCAGCTTTCCACAGAAGATCTAACATTTCATTTCATCACTTATTTCCAGTTTAGTAGTTTTCAGAGAATTCTATTTGTTTGTTCTGGAAATGTCTTTCAATGCCGCATTATTTGTTGTTTGCTAATTTCTCTGCACAAATGAAGTTGTCAATGAACCTGGATGCAGAATTACACTTGTTTTTTTTTTTTTGTTTTTTTTTTTTTTGTTTGTTTTTTTATCTCAGAGCCAGTGCAGAAGAAATAAGGAGCTTAAGACCTGTTTGGGACTTCCTGGTCTGGACAATGACAATAAAGCTTTCTGTCCAGGACCACTCAATTCGGTCCAAAGAGGGTCACAGTCCTGCAGGTTTTCAATGTGTTCCTGCTCCAACATACCTGACTCAAACAAATGAGTCATTGTGCAGAATGTCATGGGCTGTTAGACCCATTTAATTTCAGTTAGTTGTGTTGGAGCAGAGAAACATTGAAAACCTGCAGAACTGTGGTAGTAGTAGGACAGAATTGAGTAGCCCTGATCTATAATCTACTCCTCTATTTTTTCCATGCCTTTTTCTCTAATCACCACTTACTTGGGATGCTCTCTCTGAAACAGATCTACTAGAAAAGTATTGACAAACTTGCAATAAATTATGTCATTAAACCACTTAAATTACCCCACAATATTCCCACTAGGATTTCAGATGCTGTATCAAGTGTTGTATTAAGCGGAAAAAAACACTGAAAAATCTTTAGAGAGAGAAGTCCAGAAAGTTTATGATGCAGGCTCAAGAAGAAACTTGTGATTTTCAATCTGCAGGTAGTGTGCTAACCAATATGTACAACTTCTCATATCCCTGGTACTCCACAGTAAAGGTGGTAAAGTTAGCAGCAAGGATTGTAAACACATGGGTTTAACTCTTTCAGTTAAACTCTCTCTTGCAATTCTCCTTAATTCACCTCTCATCTATCCTTCCATCTTTTGTGCCTTCATATTCTACTTTCTTTTGTACTCTATCACTCATAAACGCAAACATCAACACCTCGAGACTACAGCCCACGTCACTTATCACTCCTTGTTTGTCACAGTTTTCCTTGCCAACTATCGCTCTCTCCACCTCTTTTTCTCAACATAATGATTCAGTGACACTTGTGTTTTCACTTCGGTGTCAGGCCAAAAACACAAGCTTTTATGCACAGAGGAGCACTGGGGATCCATGTATATTATATTCGGGGGTGTCCTTTAATCTTTAATCAATGCTCTACAATAGACAGTGTTTGGGACAACGTCTGAGCTTAGGTCAGAGGTCAGGTGGTGTTACGACGTCTTTGTGCTCCCTGGCTCAAACATCCCTCACAGACAGCTGCTGTCCGACCTGTCTTCATGCTCTCAAGTATGGATCAGAGCAGCTGAAGAGCTTTAAAGGGATTACTTTATTCTCTTGCACACACACACGCACACACACATCCTTTTACTCACAAACACGCTGGCACATATAAAGTGTATTTGCACAGATATAGAGAGGCTTATAGACTCCCATGTTACCGCATTATAACTGTGTTTTTTGCTGTTTTGCTGTGTCCAATGCTGTCATTGTTTTCATCCATCGACATGCTGACCTCCTCACCTTTGTCCTTTTCTCAGCACCTGCCGACCCCATTAACAGGAGAGGTCAGAGGTCATCATATGGTTTCACTTCCAGATGGAGCCCTTTTAGCAGCACCTGTTAAACACACTGAGACCCTGCAGCATTACTGTGCTGTAAGGGCACATCTCCTCTTCAGAGTGACCGACTGCAAAGCACACATGTCCTGCAAGTGACAATTATGCTGACTCACACACACACACACACACACATACACACATTACACTCTGTTTGACATGTCATATGAGTTCAGTCACTCAAAGAATGTGCACAGTATGAATGATGGCCGGTAACACCTCGCTAACGCTGAACACAATGACAGGAGGTCACACAGTAGTGTCTCCGTATTTGTATTTGTGTGTGTGTGTGTGTCTGTGTGTTGCTTTTGTGTGTGTCCAAGAGAGTGTGTGGTAACAGTGTGCATGTTAACCACGATGACAATATATGACTCATTGGTTTCTGTTGTTCGATGATTAGTTTTAATAAATATCTGCTGCTTCCTTAAACTGCACATTAAACACAACACAAGTAAGTTTGGGGTTTCAGATTTTATTGCTGAACAAAAACATTTTAAAAAGGATATTTTATGGATATACAAGATTTTCTAAAAAACTGAAATCTAACAAAAAAACTAAAGAATGCACGCTTTCCAGATGATGTCTCATATATTAGTGCACTTGTATTTATTATGACATGAGGGCATAAATCCATATTGTGAGGACTCACCTTCTTAAAAGACAAGTAGCAAGTATCTACTTGGCATAAACGCTGCAATTTTATGTTAGCTGGGATGTGGATAAAATAACTGGTAATAGTGTCTCCTTTGGAAATGAATTGAATATGTGTGTGTGTGTGTGTGTGTGTGTGTGTGTGTGTGTGTGTGTGTGTGTGTGTGTGTGTGTGTGTGTGTGTGTGTGTGTGGTGAGCTGTCAGAGAAGATCTGGTGAGAGTGGGCTAATTGGAGTTAATTCACCATCTGTCTGCATGAGCCAGCAGACAGGGTCATTAGCAGAGACAAGTCCAGCCACAGGGGAGGCCGAGAGGGGAATCACCATCCCTCACTATTTTTCCTTCTGTCTTTAGTTTTCATTTCCTTCCTCTTTACCAAACTCTCTCATCTCTCCATGCTTGTAATGGTTTGATCTCACTTCATTATGGCTTGTCTGTCTACATTTCTTCAAGCAGTAATGCAAGAAAAAAAGAAAAGGAAAGATTTCAGTTCTTTGTTTTACTTAAACTAAGTATATTATAGGCAAAACACTGTTTTGAAGGGGGGATGATTGATCAGTGGATTCCTTTTTTATTTCTATGTTTATCTATCACTGCCCTCTGCTGGCTCTACATCTCAGGGCTTCTTATTCTGGTAAAAATCACCCTAAACATCAAAGCTAATTGTCATATCAAAGCTGATTGTTATATCAGGAGTCTGTAAATCACATTGTCTATTTTGTATCAATTCTAACATTTATTTAAATGATCTTTTTGGATATTCTATAACCCATGATTTTTTTTTTTTTAATTAAAAACAAAATGTGGAAACTTGTTTATTGTGCATTGAAATAGGTTTTAAAACTCGTATGGACAAAAGGTAGACTTTTACCTTAAATGAATTTCAAGAATGTGTTTTAATATTTGTTACACTGTTTTTCTTAAATATCTTTGATATATACTTTTTATAGGAAGTAACCCCAACTGAATTAAAAATTTGGGGTTTGGCAACCTGCATCCTATGCAGGGTCACGGGGGATCGTGTATATAGGATAATCCCCATGCAGGAAACCAGCAGCCATCAGGAAAGAAGCAGTACACCCTGCACATGTTTTCAGTCCATCACAGAAACAGACAAGACCAACAATCAGCACACCCACACTCATCTCTATGGCCAATTTAGAATCTCCAGTGAACCCAACAAACCTAACACATGTTTTTGCAATGTAGGAGGAAGCACTGGGACTTTCATTTCATGGCGATTATTACATCTAAATCTTACTGGGTCTTAAGATACCTGTTAAACATTCACCCAAACAGAGAGCTGTGCATTGCACAGGGATGCACCCTGGAGTGTCACAGTCAATGGCACCATCATCTCAGTGTGTAGGACGTGGTTTTTATCCTGCTGGTAAGCTCTTGCTTTTTGTGTGGAGTTTACATTTCCCTTTGTGCCTGTAGTGATTTTCTGTGGCTGTTCTGTGATATTAAATTGGTTGTGTACACACAGTTGCATGTAAAATATACTGGTGACTCGCCCAGGCTGCAGGACTTTGTAACCCTCCACAGGATAAAGTGGATAAAGCCAATGAAAGGACAAAGGTGTGCACGGAGGAGGGTATAACTAAAAGTCCATTTTTCCTATGCTTTCATATGTGTCGGTCTGGAGTAAAGCAAAGAGTCATGGCATAAATGTGGATATATACAATTTGTACTTTATACTCTTATTTGCAATTTTCCCAGTTTGTTTTTGTTTAAGCATTTATACCTTTCTTGTGTGTTTGTGTAGAATCGAAATTTAATTTCCCCTCTGTTTTCTTCAGCTTCAAATTCATTGAAAGAAAAAACACTAGGGAGATAATCAATTTGGCCTCAGATGATGCTAAAAAAAACTGCTGCTAAAAGTGTTGTCTTACTTGTAAAAGAATGTCTCAGATTACTGGGGGGGAGGAGTACAAATGAGAGTGATAGCTAAATGTTGAGGCTGAAGCGCTTGTTAACTCAGGCCATTAAAGTGCTGCCTGTCCACTGAGGCAAGAATGATGACTGAGGCCACCTCCAATCAGGACCACCCACACTGGGTAGATGGATTTTGTTCTGCCTTTTGGAAGCACACTGTTTACAAAAAGCTGTTGCAAAGGGAATACTGAAGGAAAATATAGGATCTGAAAATATGGATGAAAATTTTTTTAAATGTATATTTACTTTTTTTGTAATTTAGCCATTTTAATTGTAGGACTGATTGTTTTTTCATTTAAGTAAATTTGATCTAGACTCTTCAAAAATCCTTGTAAACATCAGTGTTTAACAGGTTCATAAAACATTGCTTATCGGAGGAAAATATTAACTGTTCTTAATATTTTCTTCCAATAAGCAATGTTTTATGAAGTGTATGCCACTTCATAGGTTTCCTGTTTATTTTGGGCCTTAAATGAGCTAGCCAAAGCTTGTTTACAGCAACATACTCCAGCTAAAACATTAAAGTCAACCAACAAAATGATCTAAGGCGTTCCAAGATTCAGACATAAAAATAAAGACGATGCATTTGCAGTGACTGTTCCCAGTCAGTGGTATGATTTACCAATTTATATTAGAGCTGCTCTTAAATCTCAAAACGTTTTAAGGCACAAAGAACCAACTGTGTGCATTTTAAATAAGACTGACAATATGTAAAAGAAGGAATATCTTTGTCCAATTGACTGAGAATTGTGTAACAAGGGACAGACCTAACCATTTTGCCATCATATGAATTTTATGTTTCATGTAATAAATGCTGATTTTTATCAATAGATGTATCTGACCTACTCAAAATATCATCCTACTAGTTTTGACACGGATTTTTCACAACAGACTGATGTTGTCCCACAGCTCAAAGAACATGGGCATATTTGGTATTTTACACCCACTGGCCTGTCATCACTACCTCCACTGCAGTTTTGTGGTTTAAAGATTGCTGTGAGGCACTGACAGAGGTTCATAATGGAAGTAAACAAGTCATTTGCTTCACTGCCAGGGTGAAGTAAATGATGCTTGACTTAGCATCATTTAGCACACAGTACTATGTTCGGTGTTACAACTGGCACAAACACTTTTTATTAAATGGAACTTTGGCTTCTCTGAAACAAATTATGCACCACAGACTGCCTCTGAGTATGTGGTTTTCTTTGTAGCAGCTTCTGTAAAAGCTCTTAAGTAAAAAGCTGTGGAGACATATGCGCCATAAAACACTACATGAAGGTTATGGTTGGAGACTGAGTGATTCTTAGGCCCAGAGACAGACAGGAGCCTTGAAATATGCCAGGAATTGTAGATATTTATTGTTTCAGGGTCATGAATGAGCTTCTGTGAAGAGGCCCTACATTTCAGGTTGTGAGGGTTAAAGGTGAGGCTCCAACTATATTTCCCTACCTACAAGTGTGCACTCAGAGCTGGGCTTTCTCTCATAGTCTTTCATATTGAAGTGGTATTCTTTGTTCTTATTTATGTAAAATAACTCGTAAAATGCTGACCTGGATGCATTTTAAATATTATATCACCAACATTGTGACAGTGATAAGCAATGGAGATGACAGAGACCCAGAAATTGAGGCAGTTTCAACACTTAAAAAGATGTTTGTATTGTCTGTCACTGGGGAAAAAGTGAAGTGTTTTATGTAAACATTCAGGGCTCAGTGTCAGTCTGACACATCTTTGTCCTTTTCATACTAAACACTCACTGTCATGCATGTGCAGTGCGTCTTCCCGGCTGCCAGAGGTGACCAGGTCAGTGACGGTAACTGTGGCTTTCTGCCAGGTCAGAAACATTTACATCCAGTTGCAATCAAGAGGGAAAAAGATAGCAAATTACAGTTGTCTGAGCAAATGTGTCATCATGCATCTATTTAGCTTTACTTGTATATTTTGAACTGGAAGTAAATCTGGGAGAATTATTAGACTAAACCTAACAGAGCAACTGGATGAGAGACATCATATACTTTATTAAATTAACATTTAGAGTTACATTGTGACTACACAGACCACACCTCTGCTCTGAATCAAACAGGATAAGGCTTCAGAGGATATGCAAAGCTGCAGAAAACAAATTATTGGTTGTCATCTCCCCTCCCTGATGGACATCTCCTACTGCCTCAGTAAGAAGATTATATCTGAGATTTCACATGTTCAACCTGTTGCCCACTTGTGGACGTTACAGGTGTATCAAAGCCAAAATAAACAGACTTGAAAATATTATGTTCCCTAAAGCTATCATCTTTCTGAATTCACACATTTCCCGACTGAAGCCAGTGAATATGACAGTAAAGCCCCTCATCAAGCAATCGCTGCAATATTGTTTTCTGTTATCTACATTTTTTAATGTTGTTTAGATGTTGTGTTGTTCTATAAGTGTATTTTGTATGTTTTTGCACTTTTAAGGAATAGCTATTCATACTTTTGTTGTACACTAGACAATGAAAATGAAAGGTCTTCAACTCAGTCAATGATTGGATCAGTTGCATTTAAAAAGCATTGATTCCTTTTATAAAGGTCTCTTTAAAGTTATGATTATGAAAGTACTGCTCAGTAAATATAGAAACAGTATACATTTAGCTACATTTGTGACTAAGAAAGATCAGAGTACATTTTATGCATTATAACGCAAAATTCTAATGTTTCATACAACTGTGGTGTAGTAATGTGGAAAAATAAATATAAAGATGCTGGAAGTTCACTGTGAGTTACTACATGCAGATTGTACCTAACTTTTCTATGTGTTGTACTTTAAAGATTTAAGGTGGCTTGCTAGATAGATTAACATTTTGCCTGCTAAACTGGTTTGAGACAAATTTTCAATAAGCCAACAAAATTATATATTTGTGCCTTCTTGCTCTTTATCAGTTTTTCATGCTTAATATTTGATGTACCAAATAAAGAATACAATACGTATGCAGACAGATGTTTACTCAGGGTAATTATATGATTATTAGCTTTTTCTGTTCAGAAAACATGCTAAGCTATATTTGCCCTATAGCTGTTTTGCTGCCTTGTTTTGTGTCTGCAAAGCTGGTCAGTTTACTTACCCTTCAGGTTAATTATTCACGTGTAATGTATGTTTTTATGGACTTGAGTCTGTTTAATAAGTTTGACTTGACTTTACATCATTTATATTGGTCGGCTGTATTTGTAATGGTCGTACATTCTTCTTTTGGTAATGTTAAAAATGAAATTTTTATATCGTACAATAGAGTGTAACTAAGCTTAGGGCTTCCACTAGGAGCCGCTGGTCGGGGACTGAAGTCGTTTTAACTAGCAGTATTCATTGTAGGGAACCGGGATGCTCGGAAGCTACTCGAAATGCCACAGAAGCTTAAGGAACTATCTTCATATGGAAAAACAGCTCGAAATATAAAGGGGACTACGAACTAAACCGCTTCGCCTAAACTTGAGATGGCTTTGAATAAGAAATAAGTTGTTCTGGACAAGGAGGCTGTGCGGCTTTGAAGGTCTCAACTTTAGACAGCTAGCTGACGCTTGCCGCTGTTAGCCTAGCTTGTTAGGTAAATATTCCGACTTGAGTTTCATGAACTGCGTCCACCTTGACAGCATATAAACTGCGCTGTCAGCTGTCATTTTGTCACTTTTTTATTTAATTAAATAGTACCTTTTGTTCCAAGGAGATGGGTGGATTTCTGTTACTTTACTCAATAAGCTAACCTGCTACACTTATTTGTACGCATGCTAGCTGACATTGGCTAACGCCGGGCCAGACAGCAACTTCAACCGCAGAGTTTTGTGGAAGCTAACACGACAGTATTGTCGCTCATAAGAAAACTCTGCTGTTTAACGGAGTCGACCCATAGTCATGTTTGAAATGGAAACACATATTTCGTGCCTTTTCCCGGAAATATTGGCCATTATTTTCAGTTACTTGGATGTGAAAGACAAAGGAAGGGTAGCCCAAGTGTGCGCGGCCTGGAGAGACGCGTCCTACCACAAGTCGGTGTGGAGGGGGGTGGAAGCCAAGCTCCATCTGCGACGAGCTAACCCGTCTCTGTTCCCCAGTCTGCAGACTAGGGGGATCAAGAAAGTCCAGATTCTCAGCCTGAGGCGAAGTCTGAGTTATGTGATTCAGGGAATGCCGCACATCGAAAGTCTTAACCTGTGTGGATGTTTCAACCTCACAGACAGCGGTCTCGGACATGCCTTTGTGCAGGACATACCATCTCTGCGAGTGCTGAACCTCAGCCTGTGTAAACAGATAACTGATTCCAGCCTCGGAAGAATCGCCCAGTACCTCAAAAACCTGGAGGTGCTTGAACTTGGGGGATGCAGTAACATCACAAACACGGGCCTGTTGCTCATTGCCTGGGGCTTGCACAGACTAAAGAGCCTTAACTTGCGTAGCTGCCGTCACGTGTCCGACGTGGGCATCGGACACCTGTCAGGAATGACCCGCAGTACTGCAGAGGGAAGTCTGTCTCTGGAGAAGTTAACCTTGCAGGACTGTCAGAAGTTGACTGACCTTTCTCTAAAACATGTCTCAAAGGGCCTAAACAAGCTCAAAGTGCTCAACCTCAGCTTCTGTGGGGGGATATCTGATGCAGGAATGATCCACCTGTCACATATGACCCACCTTTGCAACCTAAACTTGCGGTCCTGTGATAACATCAGTGATACTGGGATAATGCATCTGGCAATGGGCTCCCTCCGGCTGATGGGGCTTGATGTCTCCTTCTGTGACAAGATTGGAGACCAGAGCCTGGCATACATTGCCCAGGGGTTGTATCAGCTCAAGTCCCTCTCTCTGTGCTCCTGCCATATCAGTGATGATGGTATCAACAGGATGGTTCGCCAGATGCATGAACTTAAAACTCTAAACATTGGACAGTGTGTGCGAATCACAGACAAAGGTTTGGAGTTGATAGCTGACCACTTGACGCAGCTGACAGGGATTGATCTGTACGGTTGTACGAAGATCACTAAGAGGGGTCTGGAGAGGATCACACAGCTCCCGTGCCTTAAAGTATTGAACTTGGGACTGTGGCAGATGACAGAGAGTGAGAGAGTGAGGTGACCCTTGGCGTGGATACATTTCATCATGTAAAGTGCTCAGAGGAACTGTCTATCCATTCTTTATTTTGCCTTCATTACTGTGACTAAGAACATGAGGGACTCACTGGAATATTTCTCACTTCTGCTGCAATATTTCATTCTTATTCTGGCTTTGTACTTTTTTTTTAAAAAAAAACTTACCATGTACAGTTCTTCCTGTTTAGCTACCTCACTCATCCAACACAGGAGTGCCTACAGTCACTGAATACTAGATTAAATTGTATATTTTTAACTCAAGAACCAGTTGAGTTTTTTGCATTTAAGAAAATCTTCATTGCATAACAACAGCTCAGCATTTTAATTCATAACAAAGGCAGGATTTTCTTGGATTTAAGTTTAGATTTTTTTTTCTGTGAATATTTTTCCACTTGTATAACCAATATTTGTATTCAATTACTATTGCTGACAAAAGTTTACTTCAAATTGAAGTTGGTGGATCACTCCTGTCTTTGTTTACCTATGTATAGTTGGCTATGCTTTATATTCCAGAAGAAATAATTTATATCTCAGTTTTTACTCTCGTCTAAAGGTTCATCAGCAGTGCTACAGTAAGGTGTAGCAGTTAACAGCTAAAGAAGCTATATTATGCAATATTCAGTTTTTTTTTTCATGTGAAGAGCTTCCAGCAATAGTGCCAGAGTATTTGTCTAAACAAAGCAGTAATATGTTTTATATTAGTAGTGATATTTATTAATAAAGATACTAAATATGTTATTTTTGTCTGTTTTATTTATATCAAAGGCACCATTCATTATTACCTAATATTTTTTAGGTTTTTCTTGTTTTCAAATTGCTAATTTTATACAAACTAAAGCAAACTTGTTGCATTAACTCAGATTCAATGCAGTTTAGGTTGCACAGTTGTTGGTTAGCACTGTTGCCTCACAGCAAGAATGATCCCAGTTTAAGTCTCATGAACCTTTCTGTGTGGAGTTTGCATGTTTTCCCTGCACCTGTGTGTTTTTTTTTGTTTTTTTGTTTGTTTTTTGTTTTATACAGGGCACTGTCTTCCTCCCAGTTTAAAATCATATGTCAGGTTAAATGGCTATTCTAAATCTGCTGTGAGTATGCATGGTTGTTTGACTCTGCCTTTAGCCTGTAATTGCTCATGACCTGCCCAGGGTGTAGCCCACCTCCCATCAAATGACCAATGAGATAAGCTTTCAGTACCACAACATGACTGAACAGGGTAAAGCCAGCACAGGAGATGGATGATCATTTCTATGTCTTTTGTACGTGGTGGATGTAAATACATTTAGGTTGATTTTGGTTTCCGGTTGAGTCCTATTTACATTTGAACATTTGTAATAAAAACAAACCACCACCATCCCATAACAACCAACATATAGGCCTAAAGAAAGCGCAAATTGCGTAGTAACAATAAGATAATAGTAAATATAATATTGTCTCTGAAGCTCATGCCAGTTCGTCATCTTGTCATGATGCCCCTTTGAATATTTGTGTTCTTTTAAGTGATGAGTTAAGTTCCTCCAAGTACAGTAGCCACAGTTTCCTAAGGCAGTGTCACACTTCCCAAAAATGGAAACAGAATGCTGAGTCTGTGCTTATAGAGCATACTAGCCACAATCAAAGAGTTTTATCACCATTTTTCATGGTTCTTCTATAAATCTCTTTTGTGGTGGATTCTCAGAATTTTAGAGGAAATTCAATGTCTGTGACGTGTACTGGTCCTCTTCTAACAATTTGACAGCGTAGACTATTAGTTTGGACTCTTGGCCACCGCGCAGGGTCATCAGCTACATTTAAAGAGCTTGTGGTACCTTGTGTTGTAGAGGTAATATCAATGCTGAGAAGTGGTGCAGACTCACGAAGTACAGAGTGCATCACTGACTGTCAAACACCTAGACATTAGTACAGGCCCCATATTCAGCAATGTGAAATGTCTATAGGCAAAAGTGAGTGGTATTTTCACAGTTTGGGGGAAATTCCGTATTTGCAGTGGTCTCTTTGTCTACCAATTTGACAGCAAACTTTATCACTTAAGACTCTGGGCAACTTTGCAGGATATCAGCTGTAATTATAGAGCTTGTAGTGCTTTATGCTGTGGAAGTGCTGGGAAATGGTGCAAACTCAATTTGTGCTGATGTTGAGGCCGTGGTAGTCTCTCCCATGTCCCACGCAGTGTCTCCCATGTCTTCTTCCTCTTGAACTTGAGATGAACTTGATGGTGCAGCTAGGAAAATAAGTATATCTTTTTTTTTAATTAAATTAAATTTAATTTAATTTAATTACAGAGTACATTAAATAGACAGTAGAAGGGCCTCATATATAAAAAAAATCTGAAATGTCCAGTAAATTGTACTTAAAAAAATATGTTTGACCATTTTTTCAGTGTTAGCATATTGGAAGAGGTCATTTTTAACAACTCAGTGAGAGAAATTTTTTATTTTTACACAGCCGTGTTCATGGCAGAAGCTCCTCTTCATCCTGTAATCCCTTCCTCCTCTCCTTCTGTCCTCCTTTCTTTCCGCCCTTCATTTATTTCTTGCTCTTCTCCTCTGCTCTTCCTCCTTTCTCTTCTTTCTTTTCTGGCTTCCTGATGGATAACTCCACTTTCACATTTTGCCGGCTGCTGGAATCACGAACCTGGCTGGCCTGCTACCATCAGCAACTGGTTGAATCCTCACCATGTTGTTGCATTTTCCTGTATTGACCATCACAGAATTTAAAGGGGCACAGTTTGTCACTGCATTTAATTCATAAGCAGTCATTGTCTGGGGTCCCAGGCCAACTCGGGGCCCTATGACTCCAGCAAGTTATTCTTGTACTCCTGCTTCAACACACCAGAATCAAATTAAATGGATCTAACAGCCTATCACGACTCATTAAGTAGCCCTGCTGTAGTCTGTGTAGTTTTCCATTCAACAAAAAGAAATGAACGCCCACAGACTTGTTTTTTTAAAACAAACATAATTAAAAGTCTAAGATCTTAAAAACAACTGAACTTAGATAAGACAAAAAAGTCTTCACAAGAAAACTCGGCTTATTATTTATTTACATACATACAAAATCCAAAAGACTAACATTTTTTTATTTTGCTTTCTTTTTAAACAGTTTGATTCATAACATGAACAGACAAGGCAGTACATTTCTCATATAAATGCAAAAGAATGAAAAGATATTAACTTGAAGCCCCTTAATCAGATCTGTGTTCCACAGAGTTAAGAAAATGAAATGACCAGACATTTAAGGCAAAGGCAGGGACACAAGCCAAAGTAAGGGGAATAAAACACTTATCTGAAGCTAGCACTGAGGAGTTAAAGCAACAAGTCTCCACTCAGTTTGATAAAGAAGCACCAAAGGAAGCAACTGACTCTCATCCTTCAACCCCAGCTGTGTGTTTGGTTCTCAATCTGACATCCTCCCCTAATGCGTCTGTTAGTCTGACAAACAGGATGTTTTGTCACTAAACCCACTTTTCCTCTAACCTCTAACGGCAGGAAAGCTGTGATGGCTGCAGACTTTTATCCTTCATGCTCACAAACAGAACTACTCATGTAAGAAATGTAAAGACAAGACAGGAATCTGGATTCTACATACATCACCATTTGGTGAAAATATATTTATTTAAAAAAAAGACAATTAGAAATAAATGCAAGAAAAGTACTCTCCAATCACACAGTCACGATTTGGAAACGTTTGTAATTCACACATTGTTTTGACACAACTTTTATTTTTTTTTTTAAACACTTCTTTCCCCAGTTTCTGCTGAAAACACGAACTCTCATTTTGTTTAGAGCAGCTTGCTCTGTAAGATTCTGTGCAAACATTCAATGCATATCAATACAGTAAACATTTTATATATCATATTTATATATATATTTATTTATATATATATATATATATCTTTAGAACATAACTTTCCCCCAAGTTATGGCAGTACTGTCATATACATACATTTTGTCCTGAGGACAAAATTAGACACAAAAGACGACTGTGCTGCTTTTTTTTTAACAGAATGCACAACACCTTCCACTTAATTACCTTTATTCTGTCACTGTACGTGTTAAATACCACATTATTTACAAACTGATCTAAAAAGTCAAAATCTGCTGGAAAGTGACTTTCAGTTCCTGTAAATGTAGATGCACTTCGTAATTAAAAACCTCAGCCCTGAAGATTTTAAAAAATACAAGAGGCATCATTTATAAGTGATCTGAAAGTACAAGAAATAAAGGGTATCGCTAGTATTCTTCAGTCGATAAACTAAAGATAAGGTGGGCTTTAAGTAATATCTATAGAAACTTTGGATGAGACTGGATGACGATCAGTTAAATTCTTACATCTGCCTTAGCACCAGTTTTACAGAGGAATAAATATCCCTGCGCTAGGTCCAGTACTGATCTCTGTGCATGCTCCAAGGCCACGAGAATGTTCTCAAAAGAAACATTGCATACCTCAAACAAGTGGACACTGTGCAAAACCATCTAGAAATGAAAACGTCAACAATAAACGTTTTTTTTTTTTTGTTTGTTTTTTTTCTACCCTCTCTCTCACTGAGAACACAGTAACTAAAATCTGATCTTAGATTAAAGGTCGAACTTTGATCCCCCTCTAATGCCAATGACCCAGCCACTGATGACACAGTAACGTACCTACATTCTAATACTAGCTACATTGAAACGTTACAGGAGCATGCGTTTGGTTACAAAGTGGCATTTAGGAAGTGTTACTACATTAGGTAACACTGACATAAATACAAAACAAGCATCTAAATGGCTCTGCGCTTTACTGTCTGAACTCAGCTCCTCTCTGCCCCCTCCAGATGTAGCAGCTCCCTAGTTCTCCAGGACAAAAAAAGTGCTTTCCTGTCCCATGGAAGGGATGCATGTGCCCCTTTTAAACTTCAAAAAGTCTGTGGGACAATCTAAGAGGAATATAACAGTGCCTCATCTGGCATCCTGCTCTAAGTGAGGCTCTGTAGAGGCAGAGGAAGGTTGGCAGTACACTTTGAGACTGTGCAGAAGTTTCCTTCTTTAACCTGATAGCTGCCTTCTCTCCAAGTACCTGCATGAAATGATGGTTTACAAAGATGTTCCAATATCCTCCAGTATTTCCCTTTCAGCCTGACATGACCATGTAAAATGTGAGTACTTCAGTTCTTTGCACTGAATCTGATATTTATTTAAACGCCACATTTACTTTATGAACATCCCTAATTTGATTTTGTCTGTCCTCAGAGCAACATGCGAGACAGGAAAGCACTCTTTAACCCTGAGAGTTTTTTGCAGGGTAGACGAGGGGCACAAAGAGGAAGAGTCTAGCAGGATGAGTAATAACATCCCAGCTGTCTTTCTTCGTTCTGAGAAGAGGTAGGGGCTCCTGGACTCAGCCTGGTTCTGTTTGAGGTCAGAGTTGTCAGCATGACTCCTCCAGCGCATTGACAACCTGTTCCAGGATATCAGGGCAGTAGTCTGCAATTTGCTGGAGAACAGAGTTGGCGTACTCCTGCAGCTCACAGCTCTCCTTCTCACACACCTCCAGCTCCCGCTCCAACTGAAGGCAAAAAGTAAAGGTTAGTAAATTCAATCTGTTCCATCTCTTTTAAAGCAGCGCTCCCGAGACATTTCGTTCTGGTCATCCATTTGCCCCAGTCAAGCTCTTTTCTTTCATATTCCAACATTTGTCATGCATTTTAAAAACTTTTTCAGCATTTGAAAGCGGTGATAAATTGTGCATTTATATAAAAATAAACTCAAGGAATTATTTCATTTCTATCAGATCTTTCTGTTGTAGGCCTATGAATAAATTAAAATGAGATTTTCTGATAGTATTCAGAATATATAAACTGCTAGCTTGCCTGAAGTGTTTCATATAAGGCCTTTAATTCACCACTACACTGTATAGAATTACATGAAAGGAAGAGGCAACAGTGTAAACAAAAAAAGTATATTAGTAATCCTTAAATGCAACAAGTTCAGTGTTTTAACATGCACATAGAGATGAAAAAAACTAATTATGGTATTTGATATTAATGGATTGCTCGTTATGTTTTCAGTATATGCCATATTTTTGCTGATTATGATTGTAAAATACATCCAGAATTTCTGCTTTCCAATGGATTGTCACATGAATTTCCTCATACACAGAAGTTGTGTATGAAGCCAAATGCTGTGGAAAACAGCTGCTTTTAAGAGGAAAAGGTTGAAAAAAACAAAATAAAAAAGGTGCCTAACAAATAAATCTAACTTGGCTCAAAAATGCAGATTACTGCATTCCCTATACTAATGTGCCGAGTTGTTGATGAGTGCTGTGCTGTTCCCTGGGATTTACTTCTTCTCTCTTGCTAACTGGCAGCCCCCTTTGGCCAATCATTGCTCAGAAGTGGCCTATAAAAAGACCGTGGAACTGTACCTCTGGGCCATTTGGCCACTTGCCTACCACTGCAAACACAATTCTGTATCAGTCTTAGACTTTTGATTATGTTAGAGTTGCCATTTTTGTTTTCTTGTAACTCGTTTTCTCTTGTTTAAACTGAAGTTAGGGTATCAGTTGTTTATTTCATTATGTTTTGTGGTTAGGTTACTCATGGTTTTTATTTTTAGCTGGGAATGTTTTGCCCTTCCTGAAGACATGATGCCTTTCTGGTTTATTAAACCACTGTTAAACAATAAATGAAAGATAAATTGTCAAGATTGTGTCCTCATGGTAACCTTCTGGAGTTGCATTGCTCCTTTTTACCCTTAGACCAGTCTTGGGACATAACACACATTCATTTGATATCTAAATCAAGAATCTTTCAAATGTAAACTTTTAGATTCATCACAAAATCTGCTTCTACTTTTTATAAGCATCAGTGTGTTATATAAATAGAGAACATGTAATCAGACAAGCTCTCTTATTACCTGTTCGACACTCATCTTCTGAAGCTCTTCCTCCCAGTCTTCCGGGTCGCTGTGGTGGTAGTGAGAAGGTGGTGTGAGCTGACTGAGGATGCTGGGGTCTCGGTCATGGCAAAGGTCGGTCAGGTGGGCGATGTAGAGTTTGAGCTTACTGCGGTTCTGGGACAAAGCTAAAAGAGGGGGGATCGTCTGAAGTGTGGAGGGGCGTGCAGAAGAGATGAAGGATACAGACAAATAGAAAAAGAAAGAGAAAAAGAAAATACACAAGACTACAAGTTACGCATAAATAATGGTCCAATCTGAATGCTAAAACATAATGAAAGTACCAGACTAATGCAACACTTGGATTAAAAAGGAAAACAAAGCATCATCATCTGCATGCATGCTTATCACACCACCACCATCAGAACCAGTTTTAGTTGATAAATTAATATTTTATTTTTATGTTCATGCAGTTAAAAAAACGTGGCGTAAAGTAACTTACTCATCTCTCAATTACACCGCGCAGCTCATCATTAGCGTCAGTGCAAAAACATGCATAGCTAAGATGCTTTAGTTTGCAATTACAAGACTCTTGGCTTGCACATGCAAACACACACACACACACACACACACCTGTGAATAACACAATGTCATAATAAACCACAGGATGAGTTTGTAAGCACAAGAAACAGCAAAATTTGTTATTGCCCATCAGAGTAGAGTGAAATGACGTGAAAGCAGCCACAAACCAATGAAACATGCCAGTGACAGGAGTAACAGGTTTGGCTTTCCATACAAGCTCACCCTTTTGAACAAAATGGCTGTGAGAGAGAGGGAGAGGGCAAAAGGCTGGCTATGCCCAAATACCCTCCTCATCATCCTGTTAGCCACAAGATAAGCCAGTCGACGCATTAGAAAGGAACATTTGGTTAGTGTCAATCCAGAGGGGGGGAGGAAAAAAACTGCAGCGGTGTTACAGAATTTTAGTTTCTTTTAGATAGCTGGCATTAGTTAAGCTTTCTTTTTAGACATTTAAGAGGAACTCTTTATATGACATATAGATGTTATCAAAGCAGTCTAGTGGATGATGGTTAGTTACCTGATCTGGAGAGGGTTTATGATTTGTCTGGTCAGGTGCAGTCTTCAGATGCTCATCTTCATAGTTGTCTGCCATCAGCTTCATCCTGTTCTGAGTCTGTGAATTACATACAGAGAGGAACCCTAGAGTTAAGCTGAAGGAGACAGACAGAGCCTGAAAAGAAAGGTCAGAAGCAGAAATAACAAAAACCACACACATCTATAAAATGGGTTGAACACAAATGTTGAGCCAGAGCACTCTTCCTCCAAGAAAACTTCTACTTCAAGAGCAAAGTCAAGAAAGTGACAAATCATGCAACATCAACAAAAATTTTGTTTAAATATTTCTAATGTCGACTTGCTGAATTATCAGTTAACCCAGTCTATAAAGATTACCACACTGAAATGAGAACTTCTGCCAAAGATTTCAGTGTTCAGAGTTAAGATATTTCCATGTCTTAAACATTTGTATGTGGCCAAGAAACAGAATCAACCAGCTGGCCTTGCTATCAGTTATCTGACTGGCTGATTGGAGAAAGATTACTATTACAGGAAAACACTCAACAATATCTATAAAAGTTTAAATATTCCCTTCATGAAAATGATTTTGTTGAAGGGTTTTACGACTGCTGAATTAACTGGAATTTATCAGATTATTTTGTAACTGTGACATGATACTAAGTGCCCATTGCTTCACACTAGATGTTACGGTTCAACATAAGGAAGCAACAATAAAGAATTAGACTCCCCTAACCACTATATTGTCTCATGTTCCTCTTCCCCACCTGCTGCTTGAGCTGTTGAACCAGTCGGTCCTTCTCTCGCTTTAGCAAAGCCACCTCATCCTGGGTCTTCTTCTTCTTGGAAGATGACAACTCCAGCAATGCGATGTTCGCATCCTTCTCACTGATAGCAGCCAACAGCGCCTCCTGCCTGTTAGAGATTAAACAACATGACTTTTATCCACCTCCAGTAAACAGTTCCAGAATCATTCATTATTTATGTCACAACACCAGCATGCCAGCTGGAGAGAGCCAGAATTGGATGACATTTTACAAGATTAAGGTAGCGATCAATAATCCAGAGTCTATGCCATCCTGCTGTCTATGTGTATGTGTGCGCATGCATGTGTCTTACTTCATCTCTAGCACCTCCTCCAGGTGTTTCCTCCGCTCAGCTCGCAGGGTTGTGAGGTGTGCCTCCTTCTCACACAGAGACTGTTGGGTAGAGGCCAGCTTGGCCCTCATGGACTCAAGCTCCTGCTTCACCTTCTCCATGGCGCCCAGCAGCTCCTCCATCTGGGAACACACACGAAAACAATTCAGTGATAAATACAGAAAAGTGGATGGAATCCATCTTTGAAAGGTTTGGGCTTTTTTAAGAAATGACACTACTAATGACTTCCCAATGTGAAGTGCTCTAATGGAAGAGAGGGGCAGCAGAATTCGTGTGAGCTGTTGGGAAGGACTACAAATCAATTGTAACACAGGTATGGGTAAACGTCAGAACTGGATTTAATTCACCTGCTATTTACTTAAAATGTCACTAGAACACTGGCATGGCATTGACAGAAAAATAGACTGCTAGTTAGTCTGGAAAGACTCACTTCATTTTCAGTTTCCATTATCTTCTGGACAAAAAGAAAAGACCTTGAGCCCATCATAGCAACAGAACGCGATGCAGTGCTGCGCAACAGAGACTCTTCAACATCAGCAGCTGTCATTTTAGCTGTTTACATAAGTGCCTGAAAGGACTCTGCAGTCACTGAACCCTCCTCTTGTTGGATAAACAATTATGATTGGTCTGAGCAGGACCAGGCATTAATCTGACTGAATGAAAAGCTGCCAGAGCTAATAACAAATGAGATCTCACGTAGCCTAAAAACTGGACCAATCTTTGTTTCATATCAAAATATGTTTCAATGACAATTGACAGAACAAGTGAGTAAATAAATAATCATTAAATTAAATATTCATTGGCTACAACTATTTTCTGAGTGTTATTTTACAAGCAAACAGCAGGTAAAAAAAATCCATTTGGGCTGGAAACAACACAAACACTTTACAAAAACATGCAGCCTGAATAACAAACACAGAACCCCCATAAATCAATAAAGTTTTTAAATATTTATATATATTGCAGGGTTTTTGCATAAGACTGCATGAATTGTAGACGTGTTGCTTTTATTGTGTCCACCCTCTAAGTTTGGTTGCTCACTGATGGAGGACACATACTGGGATTCATACCTTAGACCACTTAAAGTGGGCGAGGTTGGACTCATGCATTGGTTTGAGTGAGTGCTTCTGAGAGGCAGTTGTGTTGCAGAAAGAAAACAAGAGAAAACGACAAGCAAAGATGAAAGAACTGAGAAAGACGAGGAGCCAGAGAAGAGGAGGCAAGAAAAGAAAGAATGAGGAACACCAAAATGGCAGCCAAAAGGTGACAAGAGACAGAATTGCAGTTTTTTTTTATCTGAATATAGACAGGTTTAGGTAGACATGTACTGTAGCCGTTCTCTTCCTGATAAATATTGCCTTTTCATGCATGTGTGTGTGTTTGTGTGTGTTGTGTACCTGTTTCTCCTGCAGAGACCGGGCAGCCTCCTCCTGTGCCAGCACCATCTCTCGCTCAGCAGTGATTTGAACGCTCTCTCTCAGCGCCTCCTCCAGCTCCTCTATGCGCTCGGTCTTCTGACGCAATGTGTCCTTCATAACAGCAGATATTTGCTTTGTTAAGACATTTGATTCAACAAAGCAGGAAAACATTCTCTGAAAATCAGTTGCAGTCCAAGAAATTCACATGCAGGCCTCACCTTCACCTGCTGGGAGGATTCTGACATGTTGTCCTCTCTCTTCTTGGCCTCCTCCATTAGCCGAGCATTCCTGCTCTTCTCCACCTGCTCCTTGTGCTTCAGCGATGCCACCTTTTTCGACTGGTCCTTCATTTGCCTACAGGAACACCATTGAGACAATATGTATTTTACTTGGACAGACCATACAGGCAATGTGGCAAGTAATTTTCCATTTACATCCCAAGCTATACAGATGGCTATAATAAATTAGGAATATGATTTTTTTTGTAATGTTGTTAGTGTACTGAATATATTTTAGGGTCTGGTCCCAAGTGAGGAATAGAGAGGCTTATTATTAAAGCGACGTGCACAGTAATTTTTCTCCACAGCAGCAATGCTATAGAATACTTTGATCTGATGGCTAGCCCATAAATTAAAAATTTCTTTCAAATACTGATGAAACTCTGTATATTAAACATTGTTTATAATTGCAGATGTCTGGTCATAGCTAACTAATAAATAAATCACTTATAATAACTAATAAATACAGTCTCAGGAACCAAATAAAAGGTATTCTCAGATTACATATGGACATAGGGAACTGTGATTCCATAAAAAGCTGCTCTTTGAAATAAAAGTTACAAATTTAGCTGTTTAGACTTTGTTTGGCAAGATTTTAGACAACGCTGCAGAATCAAGCTCAGGTTTAGCTCAGGGTGAAAGAAAAATAAAAAGGTGAAATAAAAGAAACATGAGCAAGAGGATAGACAAAGAAAGACTATTACTTGGAGATAACCAACACTTTAAAGAACCACGAGGTGCAGTGAAAGAAGAGGGAGGCAAATGTGCCAATAGGGCAAAGAAGAAAAGGTGTAAAGGGAAAGAAAAGAGCAGATACTAACCTGGAGGCCAAACTGGTGGGACCAGAAATTCCCAGAGCAAAGACAAGAAAGCAGTGAAGAGAAAAGCAGACTCATAAGAAAATGAGCAAATGTGAAGAACAAAGGAGAAAGGTGGGAACTCATAGATTCAGATGAGACTTAAACAGCAGTATATCTGATCGAAAGACATACAGTCATTGGTCACTTTTACAGTAATGGTCTTCTTGGCTTCATTCAGAGGTGCCTGTGAAAGCCATGGTGAGAAGCAGGGTGCACACACAATATCCACTATTGACGCAGGATTAGTAAGTAAGGTCTAACAAAACTCACTTTGTCATTTCACCACAAAGTAGATGGTGATGGCATCAAAACATCAATGGTAGCCATCAAAACATCAATGGTAGCAGTGTCCACATGAACAGGCGTACTAAACTATCATTGTTATACTCATGAGGTTTAATAACAGCATATGTCAGGGCTACTCAATTCAGTCCTACAAGGGCTGCTCAACACACCTGGCTTTAACTAATAAGTCATTTGGACTGAACTTCATACGCTGTTGGATCTATTCAATTTGAGTCAGATGTGTTGGAGCACAGACATTATAAACCTGCAGGGCTGCAGCCCTCATAGGACCAAATTAAGTAACATATGTGTTAAAATGTGAGTTTCATTTGATGACACCCTCTCCGCTAGTCACTGCTGCGAATGCAATCAGATACTGAAACAGCCTTCAAAACTCCTCAAGTCCTCTAAGGTTTACGGTTTTCTTATAACAGCTTACAAATCTATCAGCTATTAGGGAAAAAAATGGAGTAGGTTTGTATAGTACTGTTATGTAATAAGAGCTGCACAGTGGTATGGTGGCCAGTACCGTTGCCTGAAGAAGGCTCCTGGTTTGTACCTAGCCTTTGGAATTGCATGCAGTTCCTGCACTTCCTTCCACAATCAGGAACTTGTAAAAGATTTGAATGATTCTTGTATGCCAAGTTAATCAATAGTTTTAAATCCACAGTAGGCGTGAGTATGAGTGTCTGTCTTGTTTGTGGAAAATGTGGACCTTCAGCAGACACATAACATCTATATAAATGTTATCCTTACAGACAGTATTTTAGCATCAACCCACCTCTCCAGTTCACTGATCTTTTTGTCCTTGTCATTTTTCTCATTCTCCATTTCCCGAAGTATCTCAAGAAGGCGGTCCACCTCCGCCTGTGCCTTCCCAGAATCCTCTTTGTGGCGGGCCACTTCCTGCTGCAGGTTCTTGATGCGCTCGGCCAGCTCAGTGTTGGCTTGGGCTTCCAGTGCTGCATTCTGAGCCTGGTGGAGGACAAATCTCTGGTTAAATATCACAGACTGAATAAGTGACAGAACGCATATATATATATTTATTTTATTTATTTATCTCACTCTCTTTAGTTGGTTCTCCAGTTTGAGGCACTCCTCCTTCTTCTGCTCGAAGGCAATTTCCAGAGTCTTGAGTTTGGAGTCTTTTTTCAATCCTGAGGAGGCCAGGGATGATGCGTGCTCCTTCAGGTCCAACAAAGAAGTCTGCATACAAATATACATTAACATAAGCATATGTGGTTGAGCTCAACCACCCAACAGAACAATAATAAAATAAAAAAAATAAACACATCTATGACAGATGAGACATTAAAAAAGAGACCAAAAATAAATAAGATAAGTAACTAAAAAAAAGCTATGTTCATTTCCAACAATGATGCTTCACAGACTCACACAGATTCAGACTCTTCACAGATTCATAGAATTGCAGTGTTAAGAGTATTTTTCTGGATGCGTTTCACACCTCTCTGTCTGACAGGTCTCCCTGCAGTAAGCTCAGTCTCTCTTTCAGCTCTTTCAGTTCCTTCTTGGTGCAGTCGAGCTCCTCTGTCTTCTCCCGATCGTCTCTATCTCGCTGCTCCTTTAGACGCTCAATGATGCGCTCCTGCAGAGGTAGCAGTCACACAACATGCTCTCACAGATCATCAACCAACAAATGTACCGTAATACTAGAAATGCCAAACACCACTTTGGAAAGGTACCAACCACTTTGGCAGATTTACCTTTTCTGCAAGAGACTCCTCCAGTGTTGTGAGAGCAGTGTCAGTGTTGGAAGTGTCTGCCTGCAAGGACTTGACTCGCTCCTTCAGGCTGCTCATTTGCTTCTCCTTGTCCCTCAGTTGCTCCTGCAGGTTTTCAATCTTTACATCAAAAGAAACAAACATCACTCAAAACTGATGTTGCCCGTTGCCACACTTTGGATTTATCTTCTTAAACTTTATGGAAAATCTTATGCTTCTTTATCAACATTACCTTTTTTTGTAACACATTAATTTTGCGCTCCTTCACCTCCAGCATGTCCTTTAAGTCGTGGATTTCTCCATTCAGAGTTCCCTTCTCCTCTGACATTTCTTGTATCTGCTTGCTCTTCTTATTCAGAGTTGCCTCCTTCTCTTCCAACCGCAGACGTAAGGCATCAACCTGGACAAAAAAAGGTATCGAGTTACAGACAAGTAAAAACTCTCTTAACATGTGGTAATCCCTGTACTTTTTCCAATGTGTACACCTCTGTTTGTAAGATGGCAGCCCGCTGCTCCTTGGCAGTGAGGGACTCTTTGAGAACTTCAATGTGCTGTTTGCTGTCTGAGAACTGGTTGGTTAGTGTCTCTAGTTTGGTCTGCAACCCAAGCAGCTCTGTGTCTTTCCTTGAGAGGTCCTGTTTCACCTGCTCCATCTGAAAAAGATTGGAAAAAGAAAATGAATTGAGTCCTCCTGTATTGTCATATGAGCATAGGGCAGAGGCAGGAATTATAGCGAGTCAAACAAAAATCAACTCGTCTTCTGACCTTGTTCTTCATAAACTTGGTGTGACTGCGGTACACCTCCATCTGTTTCATCTCCTCTTGGCGCTCCTCACAGCTCAGAAGTCCATTGGATTTAAGCATTAGCAGCTCCTCCTCCATATCCCTCAGGCTCCGTTCCATTGAGTTGATTTTTGCATCCTGGGGTCAAACGATAATACTCAAACCATGGAAACACACATCCACACACACACACACCCACACAGTTTAAACACTCACCTTCATGTCAATAACAGTCTGTAGAGCCTTTGTTTTGGTGGACTCAGGGGTTCCTTCATATCGGCGGTGGAGCTCCTGTTGGGTCAGATGTACATTTATACGAAATATCTGGGTAAAATATACCAAGATGACAATGGTTATATTGGATTTACCTCTCTCAGTGCTGTAATCTCTCTGTCTCTCTGGTCCAGTAAACTCTCAAGATGATGCCGGTGCATCTCTGCATCAGCCAGCCTCCTGGTCCTCTCCTGGTCTTCCTCTGATGCCTTGGCAGATGGCCCTGACATAGCAAACACATCATCTTTGTTAATATGATGAGGACCGGGGGAAAGGAAATGCATGATAACCATTTTGTTAACTGTCAGAAGCTGAGACAGAGACTGGTAGTGATTCATTTGTACATATATACATAAAATCATTAAAAGGAAAAAAAATAATAATAAAAGAAACATGTTAAAACACATGATAATATACTCAAATTTTGCTAAATTTGACAACTAATCTGTAAGGATGTTTTGAGCTTGGTCCTAACGTATTTAAAGAGGAACATGATTCTGTTAGATTTTTTATGTCATTCCACAGCATCGCACCTTGATAATGGAAAGAGAATTTAGCAACAGTGGTCCTACAGAAAGGAATGTGTAAGTCATTCTTACAAAATGTGCATGATAGTAACAATTAGAGTGAAAATAACTGAAAAGAAATAGGAAGTGAGGTCGGAGGCAAACCACTTTATACATAAGAACCCCTGTTTGGTACTTGTTGACCTCAGAAATTGGGAGTAGTTGCAATTGTTTAAATAATGGTTTCGTTGAGGCTAAATAAGAAGAACTAGTGGCAATTCTTACACAGGATTTCTTAACTCTATAGATTGCTTGTAAGTAAGAAGGGTAAGTGCTGCCCCAAATTATATTACAGTAAGAAATGTAAGGGTAAATTAAACTGTAATATATATACACTATATAATACATAGTGTTTTATGGTTCAGATAAAGGCCAATCTCTGGTTTGTGATTCCACATCCAACATGAAATAAGTTTTTCTGAATGCTTAATTTCAAATGCAACATATCTGGTGTTTTGAAGATCAAAGCATATAATCACATCATACCAACATATCAGTGACAGGGATGTTTTATTACCACAAAATATTATATTTCCATTACAACTCATTAGCATGTCAAACATGATGAGGGTGTGTAAACAGTGCCAGAGCACATCTATACATGTACAGTAACAGAATAGCTGGAATAAACTTCATTTCGATTCTTACATAGTTTCCTAATTGCACTGATAGTGATGAGTAATTAGCTGCTGCCTCTACTGTCATCAAGAAGAGAAGCTCCAGTCAGATGATCTACTGCAGGACAACCCAAAATTTTAAAACTTAAATAGGAAAAAACCTAAAGATTAGACTCAATGTGACAGCAGTAGTTGATACTTGTGCCCCGTTTAAAAGTGTTAAATAAAGGTTACTAGGCTCAAACTAGTCAAACTACCACCCCAAAAGTATCAGTATGTTAATATAACATCACACTGACACATTCAATGGATTAATGGAAATCCCAACTGAGAGCTAAAATGTTCATGAAAGATAAATGCTGACTTTGCATTTCATACACTTTGCTTTCCGGAATCAGGATAAATTGTCAATCATATTAAAACATAAATGTTTGTTGTGTCATCAATACACTTATAATATTTAAATGATTTTGTGTTGTTAATTTTTAGACTTTTGTAGTAAGCTTTTGTACATTTATGGCTACAGATTTACTCCCTATGTCCTCTTAACTGTAGTTTTCTAATTAATCAAAATTAAAAAAAAAAAAAAAAAAGGCTGAGTGCACAATAAGCAAAGTTAAATCATAATTGTACTTATAGCATCCTTATAGATATTGAATTAATGATTATTAATCCTTTCCACCATGACAGGCACCTTCGTTTCCAGTGGAAAATGGACCAACTAAGTGGGAAATCACTTTCCTGTGAACCTACCTTTGCTTTGCAACATCTCCAGAAGTTTCTTGATGGACTCGTCCCTGGCTCCCAGGGTTTGCTTCTGTGTGTCAATTCTCAGCTCCATCTCCTCCAGCGTCTTCCTGAGAAGAAAAAGCTCCTTAGCCTGCCTCTCATGCTCCCCCTGAAGGCGCCGGTAGTTCTCCTCTGTAGGTTCAGATGACAGGGCCAGGTCTCTTCCTTGGCTGGCAGGGTCTTGCTGGAGCAGCTGATTCAGGTCCCTTTGAATCCTCAGCTCATCCTGAAGAGCTTGAACAGTCATCTGGAGATGCTAGAGACAGATAAGACATGTTCATTTCTTCTGCTCTCTGCTAGCTGGTCTTCATGAGAAAGTTACTTATACAGAGGTACATGAGGTAAGATATATCAATATTTGGAACGATACACAGGGTGCAGCCAGCCCTGTTTACATGAATGGCTCCTGGCGGGATATTGTTTTACAGATTGTTAAAAATCAGTCACTAATCATAACTAAAAATTCAGGAATATTCTGACTGATGAATTTACAACAGGCCGCCTTTGTGCACAGCGTTACATTTCAGGCCCAAAGAAATACAAGTGGTGAAACACAATCAGCTGAGTATAGTGTTTCATTGTTTGTTGCATCTGACGCAACGGACACTTGGACATAGCTGCTGTGAGACGAGGCTGTGTTACACTCTGGTCTGAACCAGTTGTGAGCATTTTCAGAAGACAGAACAAAGAGAGAAGTCAGTGTCTGCCTTCGTTTCTATCTGTCCTCCAGCCCCCTCCCTTTTCTTCCTCTGCCTTTCTCCTCATCCCCTTCAACCAGAACACACCATTCTCCCCCTGATTCACTATTTATCTACCTTCCCTGCTCCAACTCCATCTCCTCCCTCTTATACTTTCACCTCTCCTCTCACCAATCGTCCTTTCTATCACCCTCTCCACCCCGTGACTAAGGCTGACTCACTGCTGTGACTGCACCGATCCACCACGCCTCCCCATCGCACCAATATACCCATAGGCAGATACATGCACAGACAAGCACAGAATCATGAACGCATTCACCTTCTCCCTTACTCATCTACCATATTCTCACCCTCACTGCCTGAGGAGTGACAACAGTCAGATGTCTAAAAGAACGCAAAACATAGGGAATATGATTCACTACTTAAACTCATCTTAGCAAATTTGTTGTTTTATCCATGTGGCAAAGAGCAATTAGCATTAAAATAATGGATGACTATTCCACAGCCATGTGATTTTTTTTTATGGAACAAGAAAGATGACAGCCAATTTGCACTACTAAGCATTAAAGTTAACGTTACACAGGGGGAGAGCCATCACAGAGAAAGGCAGAGATAAATACCCTGTGGAAGTGATTTGGAAAGGCTGTGGCCAAAAATCAAATTATACACATGTAAACATACAATTTCAAACATGCACATTCAGATGGGCCTTCATTCAATGAGGGCATGCAATTTAACTGAAGCCATAATCAGCCAAATGCTTTTCTAAGAGAGGGTATGTGTCCATGCTTTCTGTTGCATGTGTGCCAGCGTGGGAGGTGAAAGCAGACATATGAAAGCAGACATCTTTAAATTAAAGCACCCGCTGATTAGCCCTGCACTACTGGGGCATTACTGGGAATTAGTCCAGAGTGTGATTTTGTGAGTCAGCAGGGGTGAAGGCAGCAAATTATGCAGAAGCTCTGCCCACCCATTAACAATCACACTTAAACAAAGAGATTTCTCTTCATTAATGAAATCTAATTTACACAAGTTCTACAATGCAGTTTCTAAAATGGACTAAAGTGCATTCATCCAGTTACCATAACTGAAGAGTACATTTTACATGGTGAGTGTACCTATGTAGGAGAACATCAACACTTCATTTTAGTAATGTTTGACTAACTTTCTTCTTTAACTACACAGATGCAAGCACAAGCAAAAACCAGATAGCTGGCACAGTGTGACAGGCGATGAGAAGTCCATAAAAATCCTGCCTTTCTGCCCCTAGCAAAAGAAAAGAATAACCCTTTTGGACGAGTGACACACTTTAATAAATTTTAAAAGATGCACAAAATGTTATATTGTTTCATTATAAAGAAACTTGTTAAGTCTAAAAAACTAAATTTCAAATAAAGCAGTCAACTCTGGTTTACAGACTTGCAGTATAACTACTTTCAGTGTAACTAAGCACCCAGTTTATTTTAGCTGTTTCTGTTTAGCTCCATAAATGTCTAAAATTCAAACTCTAAGTTGCTCTTCACTGCCACTATTTTGTTCCTGTGCATGTGACAATGATTTTGTCTGAACTGTTAATATTTTGCAGCAGTTAAAAAACCTACATATTAAAATGAGCCTTACTGCTGGATTTCTGTTCTTTTCACCACTTTCTAAAACATAGAAATATAATGCAGCCATTAGACTTTACAGCCCCTTTCATCTACAAAGCATAAGCATATAGCTGCATATAAGAGGATTAACTAGATGTTCAGAAACTGCCTCAAACCTATGCAGAGAGGAAGAACGAGAGCGAACACACTTGCAATAAAGCTGACACTGGATGAAATGCATTTTTCTGCTCAAACATGTTTGATACAGGCAGTTTGATTATTCTATTCAACCTGAGAAAAAATGAGTGTATGAGATTGGAAACTGCAGGCAAGGCATCCGTTGTATTAGAATAAATTTAAATGAAATGTTCACCTGTGCTTCATCTTGAATAACACGGTACTGTTCCTTCCAAACAGAGATCTTAGAAGCTTCATCTTTCCTGAGAGCACGCTCCTTCTTTAACTCTGGGCTCCAGAAAGTCTTGATAGAATTCATTGAGGAACCGAGTTTGCTCTCTTTAACTTCCACTTCTCGTCGCAACATCTCATTCTCACGCAGAACCTGAGAGAACAGGGTAAATGAATTGCCATATAATTACAGTATATGTAATAATGTTAACCTTTTCATATATTGTTTTCATTTGTTACCAAGGAAATCTGCAAGGTGGAAAAAATGTTAAATACCTCTTTAAGTTGGGCCTGCAGGTCAAGTATGGTGTTATCTCTAGCCTGCCTTAGAGAATGGGGCACTGTGGAAGCCATGTGGTGGTCCCCAAAAGCTAGAGCATCACCTGCCATCATGCCTGCTGGCAACACAGCATTGGCAGGCACTGTGGTGGAAATATTGGGAGTGCTAGCAGCTACAATTCCACTGCTGCTACTTCTCGATCCATATGTCACCCTCTGTCTCCCCATGGTGGTCACTGTCCCGCCACTTTTGGGAATAAGTTCGCCTGCTATTGCAACTTCATTATCACTCAGGTACATTGGTCCTGAGGTGGCATAAGCAGCATTTAGAGACTGGATGTTCTCCATGGAAAGAGTTTTGCCTCCAGCTCCGCCAGGACCTCCTCCACTTCCACCAGTGCTATTGGTACGTCGGTGTCCCATTCGAGGAGAACGAGGAAGGCGAGGAGATCGACCAGATCCCTGATTACTAGCACTGCCTCCATCTCTTCCTCCACTATGGTTGGCATCCCCTCGGCCAACAGAGCGGGCACTACCGTACATCTTGTGCTTTATAGAGGAAGGACGCTAAGAGAAAATCTGAAGTACGACTCCAAGTAGCAGCGGTTATATACTTGCAGATTTTTGGTTCTACCTTCCAACAGTTGGGTGAATTTGTGCCGATGGTCCTGCTTTAACTGGAGACACTGGGCACAATAGTCATGATATGTCACTTGTTCTCCACTTAATGGGCTGACGATGTTACGAGAATTTCCCAGTGTTATGAATTATAACACCAATCTGTAAACAAAACAAAGTAAGTCCTTGTAACTGCATGTATAGCATATAAAGGTTCATGTTATAGATTAATAAAACTGACTACATGTCAAATTGGACAAATCAAAATCTCATGAGACAAATACTTCCACAGTTAATTGCCTCCTGCAGTACAGATAATAAATTTAATGTACCTTAGAACAGCTGAGGTACTTTGAGAATTTCCAGTCCAAGTCACTTTATACTCCCGCTCCAAACGGGCATACTATACTTTTAAATTTACTGCTTTGATTGGACAGCATAGTCTATTCTTGATATGAAGATTTTTCAAAGTGGATGATATAACAAGCTCTTACAGCACAACACACTGTTAAAGATTAAAGTAGTGGTTTTCTTCTTAAGTCTTATATAAAGTGGTACTAAGCCAGCACAACAATATAATTATTTTCCTCTCTAAACCTAGGCTGTTTTGTTTCAACAAATGTTTAAAATGTCCATATCTCATTTAAAAAAAAACATACATTTATGACAAGGGAAAGGGTGCAAAACTGAACAGATTTGTGCTTTAAGGTTCACTTGGTTTTCCTGAGAAAATTTTGCATATAAAGCAGCTCAAACAAGGATACACATCCAGCTGTCATGCAGCTACTACTATGCTGTTTCAGTGTGACCTTTCTATAATAATATTTAAAAAGAAATGAAAAAGGCCCAATCAGTAATTTTGCTTTAGTAAATTTTTGCGCAAAGTGCTGCTAATACTTTAATAGCAAATTATTTCATGCAATAGTTTTTCGGTCTTGTAATGATAGTTTTGCTTTACTAACGGTTCAGAAACTTAATCACCACTGAGATATGTGAATAACTGTTTGTTAAACCAGTGATTTAGTTTTTATATCGTTAAAGATGAGAAAATAATCATTAGAAAAATGCTGTTTCATGTTGTTTTAACAGCCGTTAACGCTACAGTTTGGATCAAACTACTAGTATCTACTGAAGCAAAGCTTAGATGGACATGATCTGTTAGGCTTTTGAATATTAAGGACAAAATGATCCTGTTTTAAATTTAGTTTACCGTTTAACTTCAGTGTCCGTGGCCCTGCTAGCTGCTAGTGTCACGTTAACACACAGGGCTAACAGTAAAACCTGAAATTTCTCGGTTAACTTCGCGTTAACCGTACTTTCGTGTGGTTAGCTTAAACTTGTCTTAATCACTTCCTACACTTGCCCAAGAAATAAATATCAGGTTTTGGAGTATTTTTTTTATAATGTGCTGACGTTATAGATTAAAACTAGCAAGGGTGGGAAAGGGGGATAGTCCATGGTGGACATTGGGAGGAAGAGAAAAAATCTCTCCGCTTTGAAATTTCATTCTAGCAAATATAATAACTAGTAGCATTCCTAGCTAGATAATTCACTGAACGAGTTATTGATATACGTTGACCAAATGTGACACACTTACAGAGAAATAAAGCGTTTAGCACAATCTTAACGAGCCCGTACAGCCTCTACTGTGGAGACACCCATCAAACCAAATCCATTTTTCTCCTCTGCTGCACGGCGTCTCATTTCCAGCTACCTTTTTTTTTAGAGCCTCGACTACATAGCTGTGGGTCTTGCAAATATCTACCAAATAGGTTAAGTACCAAATGCTTACGCAAAACGTTAGTCCACTGTGACATATGGAGGCTAGTCCATCCCAACGTCTGTGGTCAAGCAGAATCTCTACATTTTTTGTCGCTAACACAATAGCCAGTGGTAAAAAAAAAAAACAAAAAAAAAACACCTCTTCAAACAAACTACCTTTCTCGTTGTCTGGTGAAGCTCAAATCGATGCCAGAACTCAGTCCTTTGTGAAATGGATATGGGAGACAAAACGGTTATTTTATGTTATTATTTCTATAAATGGCTATCTGATTTTCCCATCTTTTGCCAGCAGTACCAGCGGCTCAGGAGAGCCAGGGCGCCTCAGTGACGTCAAGTCTCTTGTGCGCGTTCTCGATAGCTTTTTCTCGCCACGCTTGAATTTTAACCGCGCGGTCACGAGCCTTATGACAAGGGAATGTGCACACAAACTTATGGACATACAATATGATGAGCCAAAAGATGATCGTATTTTAATTGGCCCTCACATTCTAAACCAATACAATAAGGTTGGACTGAAAGAGAAACAAAACATTTAGTGACGTGAATGTGTATGCATATGGGCTCTTTGTGTCTACGCTGTGTCTGCCTTCATTATGAGTCTAATTGTCGCGATTTGGCATCAGTTTGTATTCGTTTTCTTTTTTATTGCAGTCGTTTTTTATATGTATTCGCATTCTATGTTATTTTGCATCTCAATGAGGTTTTCAATGTAGGCAACATATTATTTTTATTTGAGTTTTATAGTCTATTTATTTATTTTACTTGTAGTTGCTATTTTGTAAAAAAAAAATTATCTTACGTCATTGTGTTGTTTTTGGTTTATTTGATGTAACGGGAAATTTTAAAAGCCACTTTATACAGAGGCTCCAATCAGGGGACTTAATGGGCCTCATGGAAATCATTACTTGCCTAAATGTGAACAACAATTGAAAGCATTGAATAAACATAATGTGAAAAAGAAAGGATCAGGTCAAGTGTTGGGGGGGGGGGGGGGGGGGGGGGGGGGGGTGAGCATTTTATTTTAGTCTGAAATTTTTGAAAGCAGATACAATTCGCATGTTTAGTAAATAAACACCACCAGGGGGCAGTGTTTACTTACTGTAAAATTTGCCGTTTCAAATTTGTGCAAAATGATCTTTTCCTGACTCCTCTTCTTTTAAGTAATTCAATAAATTGACTTAGTCATTTGGATATACCATGGAATTATACTAATTGTAATTGAATTCAATATATTTCAAGTTTTAATCTTTCGTGTGTAATCGACTTTTTATTAGTTATCCATTAACGTATCACGTTTAGTTAAGGTTTATTATTTTAGTGACAAAAAGTTCCAATTTTTTCCATTTATCCAAGTGATGCTCTAATCAGTATAAATTGAGAGTGCAATTACAAATCGTAGTGCATACAATAAAATAAAGTGAAAGGAAAAGTTAGTAGTAACAGCAAAGTGTGATTATCTTTTTAATAATCAAACTATAGCATCCCATTGTATATAGCTATTCTATACATATTTTAAACAACTTAGGAGTTTACTGTTTAAAACATGTCAAATATAGCAGTAAATACTTTTAGATATGGAGAAAACCTCCTTTGGCACTACAATATGTTTTTGATTTTTACTTTCAAAATCAAACCTACTTTCTTTTAAGCTTGAATTTTTAAACTTGATCATGTTTTAACACTGTGTTTTTTTATGTTCTTTATTATTTATTTCTCCTTTATTTTTAATTTTAAATCATGCTTATTTTTTTATGTTTCCACGATTCTGTAAAGCACTTTGTGTCACCCTGTTGTTTAAATGTGCTATACAAATAAACTTGCCTAGCCTTTTTTTTTTTTTTTTAAAAAAGTATTTTTTTAATATTTAAAGAACACACAATAAAGCATTAATCTAGTAAAACACAAATAATATTGTGCCCCCAGTAGGTATCACAAATGTAATCAAAACCAAAATTAATCACAGATGTAGATTTAAAATAGTGGTAAACCTGAAAATATGGGGGGCCTGAGGCAACTGGCTAGTAGTCTACTTTTTCTAGTCTTCCCTCGCTGTATAATGAAAGTCTTCCATAAACATATCTCAAAAGAACAGATTTGTCTTTCTTTAAATGTATTTTAAGTATGTTTATGAGAGCATTAATTATCAGTTCAATATTAGGAACCTTATAATTTATTGATGGTCTCTAATCATACACTCTAAATGCACTGCCTTTATACACCAAGATGTATGACTGACAACATGCAGTATTTAATGAAATACTGTGTGCGTATGTGTTGTGGATGTAATGTCGTTGTTTCTCTGCGCATGCGCTTTTAATGCAGCCGTTCTTTCTTCGTCAATCTGTAGCAACTGCGTTGCATGTTTAAAACGAGCCTAAAAATCTCAATGTAGATGTTCAATAACTGGGATACGTATTTGGGCGACACATAGCTTATATATGGACAATTTACATGCGTTTGTTGTAAATATGTGAAGACGGTTTATGCTGTAAAGATAAATTAAACGACATTGGCTGTGACTTGTTTTGTGAATAATGGATACGAGGTAAGTCTATCTGCTACCCAGTGTATTGAAGAGATAGACCGCTAATTGCTACAGCTTTATCAGACTTGCCGACCTTAAACACTGCGTCATGTTTGTAGACATAATAAATATATGTATTTTAATTAAAGTCTAGACTACAAATCGTTGTCTTTGAGCAGCGACTGGAATATAGATATAAATTGTGTAAATGACAGCCCAGCGTTGGTATCATTACATCTTTTGATAGCATTAATGGGGGCTACCAGGGGGTGGGTCTATTTTTTTAGGCCATTAGCAAGATCCGCCTAGCTACCGTTAGCTTGCTGGTAGCTGTGGCGCTATTTGTCACCGCCTTTCCAACCGGCATTACTGTGGGCCAGAGTATCCGGTGTAATGTTAATCGTTTCGGGATGGAAACTGGACTTGAACATGGTAAAGTTGTGAACTGTAGTTAAGTGTGAATGGTTACAGTTGTGTTAAAACATAAGTCAAGGTTGACATTAGCTATGTAAAATGTTAGTAGAATTACGGGTTAGAATAAATTCTTTAAAATACGTGACGCGGAAACTAGTCATCGTGGGTTATCATTTTCCTGTTAAGGGATTAGCCAAAGTCAGCTAACTAGGTGTGTGCTAGCTGTGCTAGTTAGCTTGCTAACAAAGAGCCATTGCTTCCTCTCGCTTTGTAATGTTGAACGCGATCTTACCATTTCAGAAAACTTTGGTGTCATTTATACAACAATAGAAATTGGTTGTAGTTACAAGATCTCATAAATATAGGTCTACTTTAATTGTTGTTTGCTTGTTTTTAAGAATAATTTATTTTATATGTGTTGCTGTTAATACAGCTAACATTGTCCAGTTTAGTTCTGCCATTACGGTTGCTCATGGTGGTCATGGCTGCAACCATGACAAGAAAGAGGTAAAAAGTATGTAACAATATTGTCACTGAAGTTCACGGCAGGTTTGAAAAACTGTTGCTTTAATTGAGGAAATGCGGGATGGAGCAGATGTTTTGGAGATGTAGTTCATGCCTAATGACTTATAAATCACATTCAACAGTGGATCAAATCTGACTATATTAATAAAAAAATGGGAAATAGGGCAGTATCTATCTATCTATCTATCTATCTATCTATCTATCTATCTATCTATCTATCTATCTATCTATCTATCTATCTATCATCCTCTTAAGTTTTTTAAACGTAAATTAAAATTTTTACTAAAACATAATTATTAACAGTAGTTCATTTTCAGTCAGTCACTTCTAGTCCCTAGTTATAAAGGGGGCAGTGTGTTGTTCTTAATGATTGTGAAATGTTAAGTTTTGTACCACATGTATGTAGTTAAGACAGCTTGTAATTGCATACTCTGTGTAGATTGGACTCACTGCTGAATAAATGTCACTTAGTGTGTTATAGAATAGGTAAATTTGTGTGCTGTTCTGATGGAAAAAAAAACCTGTTTGAAGGAAAATACCTAAGGTGGGAAATCTCATAAGAAATGAGAAAGTCTAAGCATAAGCAGTCAAATGTGTAGTACGAAAAAGATCTAGTGAATAGTCATAAAGAAGAATAACTGACACATTAGATATGTTGTGGCCTTCAGCTTTGTACCACTGAAAAAGTAATATAATTAAACTTATCTGTACAGTAAATCTTTTCTGTGAAGATCTATGCAGGTTTTTAGAGGCATTGTTGACATATGTCGCATTCATAAAAAATTTCCTTTCTGTTTTTTCTTACAGAAAAAGTGGACTGGAGTGATTTCAAGCCATCTGCCCATCCTGCCTTTACCAACACTTGGGTGATTGGTGCCTGTGCCTGTTGTAGGCTGTACTTGTTTGTTCCTCATCATTGAGTCCTTATGCTTGAAAGAAGCTGCACCCTGTGTTTTACAGAATGGATGATGTTGACGTAAAGAGACTTTCGTATCAATATCAGCACTCTGCGTTCAGCTGCAGTGTTCCATCTTTTTCCACTTTCAAGAGGATACCCCCCATTTTGCATCCCCAGTCTCTGCACTGTATACATAGAGACAGTCTTTAAGCCATAGAGACGGCAGTGTAAGATAGAATTTCTGTGTCTGTCTTTTTACTTTTTGAAGCACAGACTGAAATTGCTTATACATGCCTATATGGCAGACATGGAAGTATTCTGATTTAAAATTTTCAGTTATTCCCTTATTCCTTGTGTGGGTGGTGGGATGTCGGAAAAGATAGATGACAAAATGGTGAAGTTCCTGGCTCCCCCTCATAAAAGTGGAAATGGCCCCAGTTCTGGTTCGGATTCAATGGTGAATGAGTGTCGGCCAACAGAAGTGAGACGCCGGCATCACACCATGGAGCGTGACCGAATTAACCCAGAACATCGTTTTTTACGTCGAAGTGTCATTAGTGATTCCAATGCCACAGCTTTAGCCCTTCCTTTACCCAGCAAAATCCCCATCCCTGCACCTCAACGGGGTCAGCTACAGGAACCTGTTCTAAAGAGGCAAAAAGCTGCTGCTACTCACTTACCGAAGGCTGAACTAGAGATAGCTCAAAATGAGGTGTCTGGAGATGGTGAAAGTGAACAAGGAAAGGAGATAGAGATAGCAAAGGCTGATGTGCCTTCAGTGCAAGCGCCTTCAGTACAAGATATCCGTGATGGAGTGGTGGTGGATTTGGCCCACTCTGCACCATGTCTAGGAACAGAATTACCAAGTCAAACAGAACCTGAAAGCGCTATTGAGGCAAAGTGCCATGAGGATGAGGGCGAGGAGGAAGATAAGGATTCTGCTAAAGCACGAGCAGAGGCAGAGCAAAGAGAACACGAGAAAAGAGTTCAAGAGGACATTGAGGAAGCAGAGACCAAAGCTGTTGGAACATCACCTGATGGCCGATTCTTAAAATTTGACATAGAAATTGGACGTGGCTCCTTCAAGACAGTCTACAAAGGCTTGGATACTGAGACTACAGTGGAGGTGGCTTGGTGTGAGCTTCAGGTATGGAATTCGCAATCATTATCACATTATTTTGCCACATGTTTGCTCTAAGGAGATGTTTGGTTTAACTCAGACCCTCAGCTATTTGAGAGCACACCAGTCTTACATGTTCTTTAATGAATTATCTGAGCGGATGCATCCCTTTTGCAAGTGTCATACTTTTGGTGGGTAACAGGCAAAACATGTTCTTTTCTCACTTCTACCTAAGCCACAGGCTCTATCTTTTCCGCTCTGAGAGACAAGGCCAGCATTTCACTTTTAATTGTTTTAGATTGCATTTCTCATTAAAGCATAGCAAAAAAAAACAAAAAAAAAAAAACTTCCCATTCCTTGGTGTTTTTTGTTATGAAGCCAAGCCAGTAGTAGCTGGCATGATGGGGTGAATATCTAAAGTAAAGTGTTTTTTTTTTCATCTTGAAGATATTGTAAAATTATGATGAACTATTTTAAATAGGCAGTTCTGTTTTCAGGACTTGCACTTTAGGCACAGGAAATTGCTACAGAAAATACTCAGTTTGGCTTTACTGATTGACTTTCACATGCTATACCACTAGAAAATTAATTAGTTGTAATGTTGTTTATAATTTTTGAAGCTATAATTGATTAATTCCTGACATTAAAAGGAAATATTGCATTTAATTTTAAATAAATGCAACTTTGAAGATGAATTATACCTAAAATATTAAGGAAGTCAGTGAAACGATTAACAATACGATAATGATAAGATTGGATTTTTTTCAGAGCTGAATGTGGCAGCAAATGAAGTGATAATCACCACATTAATAATAGTAATTGCATTTTAAAAGGCTGTTTTACAAATTTTACAGTTTCTTTAAGATTGTAATTTTATATATATGTATGTGTGTATATATGTATATGTATATATGAATATATATGTATATGTGTATATACATATAAATGTATATGTATATACAGTAAAAATGCAGCTATGTTGTCAGTGCTGCTATAACAACTACAGGGTCAAAAGTCTGACCTAATTTGCTACATAAGTGTTTGCTTTTACTATAAGACTTTCACTGTGTCTTGAGAGCAAAAGGCTTCACACAGCAACAGATAGACCTACAGCCACACAAGCTGGTTTCAGAACAATGTGAAGATTACAGACAGCCGCCCCTCCCCCCTCTCAGGCCAAATCACACGCATGCTCAGTGCATTCCTGCTGCGAATGCTTGTGTGAATGTAAAATGGGTCACATTCCTCACAGAGGAATCTCCTGTGTGAGACAGCAGGCTGACCTGCCAAGGCCTGCTTATAAACCATCATTTCACCTCCCACCCTTTAATTTCCTCAGATTTTCAAGCCCCCCACCCCCTGGATTTTTGTAATTGCCACCATGATTACTCAAAAGAATTTTACTCTAGATTGCTTTTTACTTAAGGATGATTCCTTGCTGCGAATTAAAGAATCTTAAAACAAGAAACGGATTAAGTTGACATTCTCTGTCACGTCCTCTTGTGTTTTATTACCCGTACATAATCGAAGCACTTTTAATCAATCAATCAATCAATCTTTATTTATATAGCACTTTTCATACAAGAATGCAGCACAAAGTGCTGCATTCTTGTTTTAGTGGTGTATACAGTCATATTTTTGTCTTAATGCTATTATTAGTTTTAGTTCTTTAATTGATTTTTTTCCCACATGTAATTAAATGTAACAGTGAGTGTATATGAATGCAAGTAAAGTTGGTTTGATAAGGTTTTGTAAGAAGGTTTGATGGAAGCATTGTTTAAAATAAACATTTAGTTTCCACTTGCATTGATGGCTCACATTGATAGCAGTAGGGTGAGATTGCACTGACACATTAAAAAATAAACATGCTAACTTGACATAGTTTCCATAAATTTATATGGAATTAATTTGCAAGTATTTGATTAAACCTCAAACAAGAAATAGGGCAGGGTATCATCACTGATTTTTCTATTAACTATTCAATTTTGATTTACAACGTTCCAAATCAATTTTCTATTCCATTCATTATCAATTTGCTTTGCAATATTTTCATTAAAGTGAGCATATTTCTGGTATATGAATGGAATCAATCAAAGGCTTTTGTTGCTTAAGAGACTAATGCAGTTAGAGCTTTTTTCCCCGTTATCATAGTAAATCTAAGAAAGAAGTAGGGACTCAGGGTAACCAGTTCTGCCACTAGTTTCCTCACTGAGAATTGAGTCTCCCTTGAAGCAACAGCAGTGCTTGTTCATGTTTTGTAATTAAACATGTCAGATAGGTTTTATCTTAGGTCTATCAGTTTTTCTTATACCTAGCTTGAATTATAGAACTTTTTGCCTTTTGGGGACTGTGATTAGATCAATTTCACACTTGAGCAGTGTGTTAAACATCACTTGACCTTCTCTCAAACTAGAACCTTTGTGGTTGTAATTTTACTGGCTTGTTAAGTATAAAGAGCTGTTTTTCAATATTTCTCAAGAATTTATAGAGAGCTACCCTTTAACCCACCCATGACCACACATTTGTTGTCTGACTCAGATTTTGGCATGTCTGAAAAATAAGTAGGTCATTACCGAGAGGAAGTTGAGCAGGAGAAAGGGAAATACCGGTAACTTAAGGAACCTAAGCCTTTGTCCCTACTCATTCATTTTGATTTGCATTATTTTCCACTATCTGAATTCCTCCTCTCTACTATTGGCTATACCTGAGAGATTGGGAAGACCCCAGTTATCCATCTGAAGCAGTGGGAGTTCTAACTGACCAAAGGCATCAACTGGGAGTTATTACATTTTAATACAGTTAATAGTGAAACTGTTAAAGCATAGTTTCTTGGTTTTAAGCCATTACCCACGTTGTTGAGAAAAGAACTCCATAAAACTCTTAGTTCCAGCTTCAGAGTAAGAGACCTGACAAAGCCAGTCTTTGGCTTGATCAAAGACTTTTCCTTCCAGTCTATTTCTGGGCTGTTGGGTTATTTATGATGGCCTTTGCCTAGAGGCCGCTCTTCCCATTCTTGTCCTATTCTAGTTTCATATGATTCAGATTAGTTTTAAATCTGGATGGTAAAGTTAAGAATACATTGGTTGCTAGGAATCATCTAAATGTCTTATAAATCAAGAGCTAGGAATGCACTTTACCATCAAACTCTGAAAAGATGGAGAGTATTTCTATTTAGTCCCTTTCATTGTTGAATATTTGACTTTGCTCTGGAGTGATTGTAAGAGCAATAAAAGCTATGGGTGTAAAACACTGAAAGACAGAGTTTGGTGTGTTTCTTATGTACTGTTTTTTAAAGCAGTTAAGTGATACGTAAATGGGCAACACAAGCTTCCATGGGGACACAAAGTGTAATCTGTTTGTCCTGACTTTTGCTGAGTAACACTGTTGCATCTGAGTTGTCTGTATGCTTGAGTAGGTCTATTATTCATTTATCCAACACATCCAACACATGCCCAAAGCCATTGTTCTGTAGTTGCAATATGATAAGGCTGCTTGGAA
Organism: Melanotaenia boesemani; assembly: GCF_017639745.1. Lineage (NCBI taxonomy): Eukaryota > Metazoa > Chordata > Actinopteri > Atheriniformes > Melanotaeniidae > Melanotaenia > Melanotaenia boesemani. Next base: position 30,045,115 of record NC_055691.1, read on the forward strand.
TGCAGACATGTATGAACTGCCATTCTGCTTAATAGTTGCATTACAGTCATATAGCAGACGCTTTTATTCAAAGCAACTTACAGTGGTTAGGCAGTAGCATTAAGGTTCTTGTGTGAGGACCCAACTGGTCTCCTTCATGGGTGACAAATGCTCTGCCAACTCAGCCATCCAGCTGCTGCATGAAGTGAAATGAAGTCAAGTGAAATAATTGACCACATATTCCTTAAAACAATCTGCCATTTCTGATCACCTCAATATGAGATACATTTGATAACATTAACCAGCCAACTTATTATCTGGCCTGTCATAACTTTCCAGAAGTTGAGTCAGATAGTGGGGAATTACTTTGTTGAACTGGCTATAACAGGAATTTTGGGTTTTAAAATTATTGGGCTCGGCCTGACAAAACATTTATTTTAAAGTCAGCTTTCAAAGTAAATGGCAGTGTGTCTCTAGTGGATTTGGTTTCATATCAACGGCTGTTGGGGTGTTGCACAGCTGAGGACTTATCAGTCTGAATGAATATGCTGCTGTAGATGTTTTATGTGCCTATTTTGATATGGTGCACAGAAAAAGAAAGAGGAACTACAGCTCCACTAGATAAATGCATAAACAGTTTACAAAGTAGGTCATTTTTTTAAGTATCATGGTGGTGCTTCCTTCACTCATTTTCTGTTTCATGATTTTGAGTTACAGTTTACTATCTTTCCAACTCTTAAATGTTGTCTTTTTAACATGTTTCACCTTCTCAATTTATTTGCTAGTGCTTCCTTAAGACATCCAAGACCTCCTCCACCTACACAGTAGCTAGTATTTTTATTATTTTGATTAAACTAAAGTCAGCAACTGAAAAGCTTCTACCCTTTGACAACATACCCAGAGTCAAATCTTAAAAATGGGTTGAATTTCCTGGACAGTTGGGCATGTAATCAGGTCTTTAGGGGCTTCATGGGAGGTCTTTGACAACTGAGTTTCATGGGGCCTTTCTCGGCTGGGTTTCCTGTGTTACAGTCATATGTTCAAAATGTGGGTCATGCTAGGAATTGCTCAGGATATGTGAGAGGGGTGGTTGCATGTGTTTCAGATTTTTTGGCTAATGAGCAGAAGATACATAAAGCAGCAATGCTAATACTTCTTTATGCTTTATATAGTTGGAATGTTCAGTCATGTTTTTTCTCAACAGGATTCTTTATTATCTCCAGTGAATATTGTGTGAATTATTTCCCATTTTTCACAATGGAATACATATATATGTCATAGTAGTATTTGATAAGTGCAGTTACTTAGGTGTGAAAATAGTTGTGAAGACAGCAGTTGTGAATTAGTATCACTATAATCTATAATGCATCAATTGAATAGCATTGATTCAAATTGAAAACATTGATCAAACATGGATAAGTTATCGTTTGTAAAAGGGGCATAAGAACAAACACATGTAACTATCTACATTTCTTTTTCATTTTTGTTTTAACAGCCAAAATGTTTTATTGTAATTTGAGGAAAATGTCGATATCCAACTGTGAGGTGTGTAACTACGATAGTTTCAGACTGTACTGTCTTGGCTATTATAACTAAGTGCTACGAATGAGACTCTTAACAGGAGTAAGGATTATACTATATCCTGTTTTAATGTAAACAAATTTCTTATTTAAGTTTGCTTATACATTGTGTGAAAATTTTAAAGTCCAACATACAAAATGTTGCACAATCTTTTTGGTAAAAGAACAAATGTTTATAATTTAAATATCTGATTGAGCTCAAGAATAAAAATATGGTTTGATACTTAAGTTCCTTTTCACAGTTTGATTTGAATGGAAACTATTGTTATTAAATCTGCATGCAATATTGTCTAATATCGACTGATAGCACCTGAATCAAACCAAATTTAAAATTAGCCAGCAAACATTGAATCATTATCCACTGAGTTTATGTGCTGCCATGATCATATTTGACAGTCAGTCTTCTCATTTCTTTGGTTCATTGAATTAAAGACTTGCCATACTTCTTTTGCAGACTTAGACATGAAAAATAGAGACAGAACTTTATGTTGCTCAGTATTCTTACATGCGTTTTGTGAAATCTTTTCCTTTTTTCCTCTACAGGATCGTAAGCTTTCGAAGGCAGAACGGCAACGCTTTAAAGAGGAAGCGGGGATGTTAAAGGGACTACAGCATCCCAACATTGTTCGCTTTTATGACTCCTGGGAGGGACCTTCAAAAGGAAGGAAGTGTATTGTATTGGTCACAGAATTAATGACCTCTGGTACACTTAAAACGTGAGTATCAAACTTGGCAGATTTAATTTGTGTAAGATTCACACATGGTATTCACAAAGATAGCATATAATTTGGATAAGAAGAATAATCTTTATGACTTAACATTGGTCTTTTAGAAGCTAAATGTAACTTTGTTTTAACTGGTAATGCAACTACCACATTTTTAAGATGTTGCATGCATAAGCACAGTTCAAAATTTGCATTTGTTTTTCTCTGTTCTCTACATTTATACACAAGTACATTCATTATAATTTTTTCTGTGCTTCAAAGAATATTGGAAAAACAATTTTTTTTTTTCTTTTATAGATATCTGAAGCGGTTCAAGGTGATGAAAATTAAGGTGCTCCGTAGCTGGTGTAGACAAATCCTTAAAGGACTTCACTTTCTTCATACCCGGGCTCCACCAATCATCCATAGAGACCTCAAATGTGACAACATTTTCATCACAGGCCCAACAGGATCTGTCAAGATTGGAGACCTGGGGCTGGCAACACTCAAGCGTGCATCCTTTGCCAAGAGTGTTATAGGTATGAATCCAAAGTCACTTCTGCTTCCTAATCCCTCTGGGAAAGAAACTTTTCTGAGGTTATGACTGTTTTCTTTGGAAAAATTGTGTTTTTCTGACGATGTGGTTTCAAAAACAGACCACAGCGTTTCAGCCATCTCTCAAACCACAGCTCAAACGGAGGCCAAATACTGTGGTGATCTTAGGCAGATAACCACAAGGCTTTTCCTCTTTGCACACTTGCTTTATTTTTAAAAATCAATTTTGGTCCATGTACAGAGCATTTCTGTTTATTGTTTCTCCAAAAAGAAAGGGCTTTTTCCAGGCATCTACTGAATGTAAGTAGCGCCTAATGTTTCTCCTACTTTTTGATTATCAGTATCGTTATTGTAATAGTTGTCATGCCTTCTTTCAGGCTATTTCGGCCAAAGCTATAGGTATGGCCTTTGTTTCTGTTTTAGACTGGTCTTTGTTCTGTGGTTTGGAAATATGTGGTCTGTTTTCCCGTTACACAAATAATGTTTAACATCTCTTTCTATGGCTTTGCCTCAACAGGTTTTTTTTTTTCTTAGTGTTTGTCTCTTGCTGTCTTTTGAAATATTGCAGGACTGCAGAATCTTTTTGCTCCATCTATGTGTCCAGGGAGCTTTCTCCACTTTCTCTCTGTCAGCATTTTGCTTTTTTTTTTTTTTTTTTTCCTTCACATTCTTGGGTATGTTTTTAAAATGTAGGCTCTAGCCTCAGCTGTGCCCCATTCTGCTGTTTGGAATGAATAGGGTACTGCTGGTCATTGAGTAAGTATCTTTTATGGGCCTGGTAAGTCTGACAGTGTGCTGTAATACACATCAATATCAAAAACAATTACAGTTAAATAATCAAATGAGTTTTTCTGTGTAAGACCCAAGATTGAATCTGAAATAATTGATACAACAAGGCTGATGTGCAGGGACACACTGTTAAGCACTGTAACTAGCTATGGGATCTGCTCCTAAGACATGACCATAACAGTTTGATTCTGCAGGTCAGGAGGAGATGGTAAGTCAGACTTCGAAAGGTGAGTGGACTGTTAAGGGTGATGTTATTGTGGTTTTAAGATGATGCCTTGACAAAAGTTACTTCCATAGCTAGTTTAATTTCCTTACAGAGCTAATTGGCTTTGCCTTTAATGAATGTTATTGTATTCCAGCTTGAGGATTACTTGTAAGTGCCTCATGTTAGAGCTAATCTTTGAAGATTTTAAATAATCACTCCTGCCAACAATTGTGTTCTGCACATTGGCTACCTCAGTCACTCTCTTATATCCCAACATATGAGGGTCTTACACAGACAAACACGTGCCTCCTTCTCTGCAGTTTTAACTGAGCCCACGTTCCCCCTCCTTTTTTGTTTTCTGTCTCTTTTTTGCTTTCCTTCCCATTTTTTTTTCTCTATCTCTCTCTTCCAACTTTCATCTCACAGGTTCTACTGCAGGAGATGTCATCAGGCTGGTCACTCATCTCATCCTCCTCTTCCTCAACCCCCCATGGGTTAGAGGGGCAGAGGGGCAGTGGGTTGTGAGAAGCCCACACAATCAGTAAGGGAGTTCGAGAGTTCTGAATAGTTGTTTTGATTTAAGGTACCCCTGAGTTCATGGCGCCTGAGATGTATGAGGAGAAGTACGACGAGTCAGTGGATGTATATGCCTTTGGAATGTGCATGCTGGAGATGGCCACCTCAGAGTACCCGTACTCAGAGTGCCAGAATGCTGCACAGATCTACCGCAGAGTAACCAGCGTAAGTTTTTTTTGTCAACCCTCCATGTCACGACTCTGCCATGCCTTCACCTACTCCTATGTGTCAAGAAGGCTAGTGTCCCTGGAATCTTTTTTTTTATTATTATTCCTGCTCACATCTTTTTAGCTTTTATTGCATTTCAATTCACTGCTATCTTCCAAGAGAACACATGTTCTTAACACCAACAACCCCATTTTGTTTAACTCAATTTTAATTTTCTTGTTTTCGTCACTTATTTGTGGTGTTTTGTTGGTAATAACGTAGACCTGTGGTAGGGCTGGGCGATTAATCGATAAAATCGAATTTTCCATTTCTGGACATTTATTTTTATGAAAATCTGGATTTTTTTTCCATAGTTAGTTAGCAGCAGACTTAGATTTTCACAGATTTTCAGTGAAGTGACCCTTCACTCACACCTGGGATTTAGCTGTGCGTATAACTGCAGTGAGAAATGCTGCTCTCTATGAGTTGCAGAAGTCAACTTAACCCACAAACCCTAGTTAAGAGACAACCTTCATCAGGGATATTATTTCTGCAGTGGATCCTGTATGATAAGGATCCAGATGGAAAGCGATCACGGATGCAGTTGTGTCGCATATTTCTATGTAAGATATGAAGTCGTTTATATGGTGGAAAAGCTATGACTTTATATGCTTTATTTTTGCTGACATTCATCAATATAAATAAATAAATAAATGTTTTTAATAAGTTTATGTTTTGTAAAAGAAAAGAAAAAAATCGATTTAAATTTGGAAATCAGATTTGGTTATAAAAAATCAGAGATTTAATTTTTAGGCCATATCGCCCAGCCCTAACCTGTGGTGTGTGTGATTGATGAGGGGCTTAACAAGCACAGTGCTCTTATTTTGTAAGTTAAAAGTTTAGCTTTTTAACTGTTTCTAAGCACAAGTAACCTTATTAGTTTTAGTCCTATTCATCCTGGTCATGCTGATGTTCTGAAATTATGAGTCGCTTATGATTCATTCTTTTGCAACAGTGTGTGAGCAGTAAAGAGATTGAATCAGTTTCTGTAATTTCATCTATGGTATCTACCTCTAGATCTATAGCAACTTAGGTTTAATTTTATTTTTAATTCTTGAGTTAAAGACTGAATCATGGTTAAACAAAGAAAAAATGACCAGAGTTGATTTACTAATAAGGCTGTGTTTCATGCTCTGGTTTTACTGTAGTGCTCATTAGGAAAAAAAAAGGCTGCAGTTTCTTATCTTGTATTTTAGTTTAACTGTTTACTTCTCAACTAGTCCTCAGATTTCCTGTAACGCAGGACTGTTTCCTTTTGCTGTTTGCTCTATACGTCACTTCTCATTAGTGTCTTTTCACTGTGTTGTGCCCTCCTTCTTTCCAGCACTTAACATTCTGCAATCTTTAAAATCCTTCTCAACTCAAAAATGTGTGTTGGTCAAAGCATTTTTTTCCCCCCCAGTAGTGATCTTCACTGAGCAAAATTAACTGTGTGTAGAAGTTTATTCAAGACAGCTGGCTTTCAAATTATAAAGTGTAAAGTTTCTCACATTTGGGTTTGATCTTTGAATGGCATCAGACCGAGAGAATCCATCCTTTTTTTAAATCTAATCAGACCAACAACACTAAAGGAAGTTAGTTGAAGATGTTAATCGTGTTAGTCTTCTGAGATTTTACAATTGCCGTTTTTATGGCAACCTAGACAAAGGTACAAGGTAATATCCGGACTAAGAGAAGGTCAGCTTTTAGAGTCCTTCTCATTCAGAGTTCTGTGTTTCCCTTAGGGAGTGAAGCCTGGCAGCTTCGACAAGGTGGCCATTCCTGAAGTGAAGGAGATCATCGAGGGATGTATTCGCCAGAACAAGGATGAGAGGTCTATAACTTCTGAACAGTACATTTAACAAGTTTAGAGTTGTCATTTCTCCAGGAAAGTATGTTTTTATTGGCTCACTGCAAGTTTTCTTTCCATTTAGGTACTCAATCAAAGACCTTCTGAACCATGCCTTCTTCCAGGAAGATACAGGTGTGCGTGTAGAACTGGCAGAAGAGGACGATGGAGAGATGGAGGCAATTAAGTTGTGGCTAAGAATTGAAGATATTAAGAAACTGAAGGGGAAGTACAAAGACAATGAAGCTGTTGAGTTTTCTTTTGACCTGATCAAAGATGTCCCCGAGGATGTTGCTCAAGAAATGGTGAATTCAATTGATAATGTTGTCACTGATGGTTTAAAGGCTTTTCTTTGGTATTGTTCATTTCTGACTTGTATTTCATGGTTTTGTTTCACAGGTTGAATCTGGCTATGTATGTGAAGGTGACCACAAGACCATTGCCAAGGCCATAAAGGACAGAGTGTCTCTAATCAGTCGCAAGCGGGCACAGCGACAACAGGTCTGTCTATGGTCATCATAATGTATTTTATTTGTTTTTAATATTTTTGGGCATTCATGCCAGACACCAGATGTATGCTTTATATTAAAATTTCTTATCAGAGCTTTGTTGGGAATATTAATACATTTTTTCTGATTGTCTTGAAGGTCAGAGAAGATCGTGAGAAAAGGCTTGAAGAGGAGATGCAGGCCCAGTTACTGCTGGCACAGCAGCAAGGCCAACAATCCACTATAGAGATGCCTCATTCTCAGTCAGTGCCACAGCCCACTTATGTTTCTCCACAATCCAATCAACACAGCACACAGATGAGTGCCCAACCAGCATCTCAGCAGAGCATCCAGAGCTCTAACTATAGCACTCCTCAATCTAACCAAATGACTGGCATGTCACAGGGAGTCCCCTATGTCCCGCAGTCAACTGGGAAAGTCCCAGTTCCACTTCAGAGTCAGAGTGTAACTGGCATCCAAACAGAGACTGAGGAACCAGAGACCGACCAACATCTGCAGCACACTGGAGGGGGTATGTATCAAAGATGATTAGTGGTTAAAATACCTTTAACCCACTGCACAAGAGTACAGCGGTTTGCTTCGTGTCTTGCAAGTCTTTACATTGCCGGTCCTCAAGGGCAACAATCTTGCAGGTTTTTGATGTATCCCTGCTCCAACACACCTGGCTCAAATTAATGAGTCATTGTGCAGAACCTTATGGGCTGTTGGATACATTTTAATTTGAGTCATGTGTGTTGAAGCAGGGATACATTGAAAACCTGCAAGACAGCAGTCCTCGAGAACTGACTTTGGACACCCATGACATAGATTAATCTTTTCGTCCCCCTGTTGCAGCACGGGACACAGGAGACAGACATTCTAGCTCCTCTGTTCTTCCTGAAGCCTTGCCCGCACAGCCAGGAGTATCCTACAGTTCTCCTCCCAGTCAGCACCTTCAGCTTCAAGTGTCATGTCTCCAGACACAAAATGATCCAGCACAGCAGCAGTCATTGGTGAGAAAATGCGCCACTATCTCGTGTCATTCTATCTTATAATACTTTCCTCAGAAATGGGTATATATTTTACCCAACCTGTCTAACGTACACTAGATTAACCTTCGTTCACTTTTGTAAATTTTAGGCCCTAATCCCCTTTTCGCCCAGTTGTGAATTTTCTGCAATCCTTGATATTATTGAATCAACTTGGGTCTCCTAACAGTACTGTAGACAATACCTCCCTGTGCTGAAACTGCTATTTAACTAGGAAGATATATATATTTTTGTTGTTATTTATGAAGTGGTTAGACTCTCAATATACTCTGCAGTATGGTTCATCTTGGGGTGTGTCTGTCTTGTTATTTTCTGTCATAATCCAATGGTACTCTTTCTTGCTTTCTTTGTGCTACCCAAATGCAGGGTCTCCAGTCTGAAGTTGTTCCTGGTGTATCCAACACCCAGTCTGTTCCAGTGGTGCCTCCTCAGGTACATCACGTGTCTCATGTTTCTGAAATGAACAGTTTTACTGGGTCAGATATGTTGCACTTGGAACAAAGCTTTTAGTAATTTACTGAAAGTACATTAAACAGACGTTTGTATCACCACAGAAAATCTTAACTTCAACCACTTAAAGTAAAACCCTGATTTTCAAATTATGTATAATCCATGAATCCTGTTGACAATGGTGGTTTGGATCTTAGTTTTCTAGTCACCTTGTTGGTTTCCCCCTCCGGTAACAAATAATTTTGTTCCATTGTTTGCTACTCTTACCCTGTGCTATGTTTTGTTTCTTATAGTATGGCGTTCTCTACCAACCGTCGCCTCCCCCTCAGGTAGATAAAATGTCCCATTTTTTCTGCTACAACTTTTAAATACATCCAGTCTAAAGTCAAACATGTTCTCAGAAACAAAGTGAACGAGTTATCGAAATGAATCTTTATGACAGGCTTTTCTAACTTCCTGCTTACATGTTCAGGGCTTAGAAGAGTGTTTATATTATTCAGAGAAAAGCCTGCACTGTAAAATCAAGCTTTTAAGAAGTGGCCTAAATACCATATGACTATTTTTAGTTTATATCCTACTAACTTACCTGTCCAACTGTTTGTTTTTGTTCTTTTTTTATTTTATTATTATTTTTATCCATTTTATTTCTATAGATTCCCACTCAGCAAGTTGTGATGCCCCCATCTTCTCAGGCATCTCTCCCCCAGCAGCCGCAGGAGAGCAGCACAGTACTGCCACAAGCACAGACTGGAGTTCAGCAGCTACAGGTGACTCACCCAAGTCTTGCTTTAACACATATGCTAATATATATATGTGTTTAACTCCTTAATTCCCCTAAATTTACTTAATCATTCTAAAGTATGACTGTGACACTGTCCTTTTTTGTGTTTGGTTTTTTCAGTCTTTTTGTTTTGTTTTGTTTTGACATAACCCATTACTACATCTGTCCTCTTTTTTCTTCTACTCTTTCCTCCTGCATGCTGCTTATTCTTGCATGACTCATAGTCTTGGGCCAATGATCCAAGTCCTCCTATAATGTCTCCACCAATCAACGCTGAGCATCTATACTTCCTCTATCAGGCTTCATGCCTCTCGATTCTGCAGGTACTCTACTGTGTGGGTGGTAGCATGCGGGTCAGGTGTGAAACATTTGTTTCAGTCCTCCTGCCGCTGGAAATATGTGTCTCGTCATGGCTAAAGGAAAAAATATTTTGAGATACACCTTTACCACATTTTTGTAAATCATTTGTCCAGTATATACCAGGATTGACAGTAATGCCAACCAGTAAAAACCAGTACAGCCACAATGGGATCTATATTTGTATTGTTATTGCAGTTTTAAATATCACAGTGCAACTGCATTAGGGTGCCCTGATCAGGATTTTTGTGAAAAATTTTTAATTACTGGCAACATAATTTGCTGGCTGGTACCGATCACATTAAGTACTTGATTTTATAATGTAATTTCATTTATAATTTTATTTTTTTATAGTAACACTACAAAGCTTTCTAACCATTAAACAATGGCGAATGTAGTTACTGCTATTGAGAAATAGGTTTGGTTTAGAGTATCGATAGCGGAATGGCTATGTGCGAGGTTCTGGCTGGGTATGTTTAAAACAAAAAACTCTGTCAGGTGTAGGCTGTTCATTGCTTGTTTTAGAAGGATTAACATTCATTTAGAAACTTGTACGACTGCAGTAAAGTGATGTTTTGCTGCTGGTTACTTGTGGAATAGGCCTCATCAGGTTAAGTCAGGTTTTGTTGATATTACTTACTTGGTTGTATGTATTTCTGATCAGAGATGGATATAAAGCCACATTTGTTTACTTACCTTCTAACAGGATTGTCCTGAAGATTCAGCATGTCTCATTTCAGTTTATTATAAATCAGTAAATAAATATATCAGCTGCTGATTGGGTTTTTTAATGACCACAGATCAAATTATTTTAGATTGATTTTAGTCGATAACCATAAGTGCCCAGTTGATTAGAGCACATTCCCACTATTACATACAAGCATGGAGGAGGAATTTATAGAATAACTGTAACCTGTAAAGACTGAACTATTTCCTCAGAGGCACAACAAAGTGAAACGGCCTCATTCTGAAGGAAATGAAAATTCCATTGCACAGCGGTATTTACGCTCTGCCTGTCAGCTGAATAACGGCAGCAGTTTCATGTTTCACCAAACTCAACAGCTCCACCTGGTGGCTGATATGATGGAAATCAAGTTAGCTCTTTAGTTAGTAGTCATAATTCACTTTTTTGTATCTGTTTGGTATATTTGAACGATTGCAGCTTACTGTGTAAATAAGCATTTTAATTCTAGTAACATAATAATATATAAATAATGAGATTTGTACATGTCAGATCTGGCTTTGATCTGCAGTTGCTTTATTGCTGAAAATTTCCATGTTTCAGGGTCCTGTGACTATTCCTCAGTCAACACCAATGGAGCCGCCAGCAGGGTCTTCTGCCTTGGTGCCACCATCTGCAGATAGGTATGTTGGTTGTTACTTAAATTTTAATTTATATTTCATCAGATCCAGACGATTTTCACAATCTTTCTTGTATGAATACGTGTCTCCTCTAGCTGTCTGTCAGATGCAGCATCAGGTCTTAGTGATGGTAATGATGGAAGTTCTACATCAGGAGGTCGCCATGAGGGGCGCTCACTAAAGCGCTACCAAAGACGATCCGTACGCAGTCGCTCTCGCCATGACAAGACCACTAAGGCCAAGCTAAATGTTCTCAGTGTATGTATCTAACTTGGAGGATCTATTAATATTTCTTCAGCTGTTTGTTACTGAGCAGTTTTAACGTGAATAATAATTTGCAGATCTCTAATGTGGGAGATAGAGTAGCAGAATGCCAGCTGGAAACGCACAACAGGAAGATGGTGACCTTTAGATTTGATCTTGATGGTGATAACCCAGAGGAGATTGCACAGATTATGGTAGTACTGGTTCTTTTGTTTTCATTTAAAACATTTTATTTACAGTAAACATGCTACCGTTTATACATATATTTATGTTCACTCAGTCCATGTCATACCATAGAAACGACACTCATCAAAGCACAAACTCAGCTAATGTTTCTGTTGTATTAACTGCTTCCACAATGACAGTAACTATAAACAAATGAGAACTTGTTCAGTGCATCATTACCACAGCATATGCAGTTTTAACCCCAGCAGATAAAGTTCTTATGCTTTCTGTTTTCAGGTTCAAAGTGAATTCATCTTGGAGAGTGAGCGCGAGTCTTTCATTGAGCAGGTCCGTGAGGTCATAGAAATGGCTGATGAGAAAGGAGAGGGTATGAAGGAAGGCTTCCCACAGGTATGCCTTTACTTTTCAGTTCAATACCCATTCTGGCTGTTAATTCTAGTCTGCTAAAATTGAAGTTGATTTTTTTGTACATATTGTCTGTTTTCAGATGAGTGATCTCCAACAACAGCCTGAGCTGACTGTTCCCATGATGCCAGGTGAACACACTTGAGACAATCACAGTGTTGCACAGTGTTTATTTTCCAGTCGGGGATGTTTGAGTCATATTTTATTGCGATTTTTCTTCAGGCATTTCTCCCAGCACTGCTGCACAGGTGGTTCATTCGGCAGGGCGGCGGTTCATAGTCAGCCCCGTGCCAGAGTCTCGTCTTAAAGAACAGTTCTTTGGTGACTCTTCTGCTAATACGTCCTTTGGGGATGAACCTGCCTCTGGTGAGGGGAAAAAATATTGTTTATATTTTATTATCAAGCTACAGTTTTTGTTTAGTTAGCTTTATCTTTTTACTTTGTTTGTGTTTTAAAGTTCCCATGGGCCTTTCTCATTCTGCTCCATCCGGGGTCCTCCAGCAGGCTTTCAATAAAATGAAACAGGCTCGTGTTGACAGAAGCAACACCCTTGATCTATCTGCTGCTGAACAAGAACCGGTCACTGGCCCATCCAGTGAGCCTGGGCCAAACTCTAATACTATCCTGTCCACTCCAGAAGCTGTGGCTTCCACCACCAGCACTGCTTTCCCAGCTGCCTCTCTCACAACTGCAGCAGCATCCTCACCACCTCAGTCAGCTGGGAGGGTTTCGCCTCCACCAATAATAGTTCAGTCACAAACTGCAATCATCGATCCAAGTCCACCACCCCAGTCTTCCCATGAAACGGCTCACTCTCAGTCCCCACCAGCTGCTAGCATCCCTACTTCATCCTCCACCATTTCCCCTCCTTCAGCACAGGCCTCCATTCCCACAGTACCTGGGGCTCAGCCAAACGGTACCCCTGCCTCTGCTGTTGCTGGTGGTACATCCGCTGTAGTTGGAACTGTCTCCACTTCAGAGCAGCAGCACTTTAATAATGCTGTTTCATCTTCTCAGCCAATAAATTCGTCCATCCATGCTCAGCCCCCACCTCCCACCACATTATCCAGTCAGACCCAGGTTCAGTCACAGCTAGTGGACTCAGACGGGGCTGAGCAACAGTCTAAGACAGCTGGGAGAGATGACATCCAAGCCCTAGACATGAAGTTACGATCCCTTTTTAAAGACCAGAGCACCACCTCTTCGACATCACTGGATCCCAGTCAGAACACAGGGACCTCCTCTCCTCCCACTGGAACTTCGTCCCCCCCACCTGGAACCACGCTGGTTCCTCCATCTAACCTTCCACTCAGTTCTGGAGTACATGGTGTTCTGGGCTCCACAACCACACCAGCAGGACATGCACAAACCCCTCCATCTAAACCTAGGGCACAGGTCTGTGATTAATGCAGTACCCAAAAGTAAATCCAGCTTGCTGATTCTTGTTTATCACGCATACTTATATTATTCTTTTCTGTTTTAGACTTTGCCTACTGGTTTTGATCAAGCTGCAACACCGCCCTCTGAAGTTGTACCCCCTTTCCCTGGACCAAATCAGGTTAGATTACATTTCCCCTGCAATACTACCCCCACCACATCCCCTTTTCCAAGATTAGGTAGTGTAACAAAGGAATAAGCAACCTCTCTTTCAAAGACACCCCTGATTTAATTGATAATATCTTTTAAGAATTGGTGAATTAAAGGTAAAGCCTGAAAGAGTATTTGGAACTGATCTGACACTAATTCACTATAATTCACTACACTATGTCCTAACACTCATCCTGTCCTGCGAAACCGTTCCATGTCATTGTTTTCCAATACACTTCTTCCCAAGGCCTTGAAATGATAGCAGAAGACCCAATTTCCTCCACTGGCTCTACCCCTATTTTCAAGACTAAGGTGCCTGTTTTTGTTGGGGTCGAGCAGTAGTGGTCATGTAGCTGTGTAGATGGGTAGGTGACCACAACCTATTGATCTCCAAAAGAAAGGGAACACTTCCCCTGCAAAACGCAGTGGTACTCAGGAGGAGGGGACTTGGGATCATTCCAGTGACTTAATCATTATTTTTGCTCTGCACAACTTTTTAAACTTGGTGATCTGTATTGTTTGTATGATACAGTTTAGATTTATTTTTCTTTGAATTTGTCACCTGGCTTTAACTGATTAAACTGTCTCTAACCTGAAGGCATCTGAAGAAAGAATTCTCTCTCAAGATTGTGAGTTCAGAAGGCAAATGAGATTCCTGTTAGCAATAGTACATAAGACGGTTAGGCCTTTATGTCCTGACTACTAATACGGCACATATAGATCACCTTTAACTCTGATCTATGCCAGCCATTTCTTACTTCTTAAGATCAAGTTTTAACTTTGATTTAAAATCTGCAGGTTTTAAAGTTACCTTCAACCACTGGCTTGATTTATTCTGGAGTTGTTAATTACCTTATGAAGACTAGGGTGGTATTTTGAATTGGCATAAATTAAGTCTTTGTGTGGTTAAATGAGGCAAATTATAACATTACATCACCGGTCAAATTAAATGGCTAATGATGCATGATATCTTATCATTATTATCCTGTGTTAAATCCAACGACTTTAAATCATGCTACGCTGTTCAACTAAGTCTTTCAAATCCATGTGAAAATACAATCCATGTCTATTTTAATTGTCTTGAGTTCCTCATGTCCTGTTTGTCTGGTTCCACCGTCACAGCAACCCCGGGGGAATTTGGACACCGAGTTGAGGAGAGCTGCTAGTCCAGAGACCATTCAGGGAGATAACAAAGCTCAACCTCCAGCTTCAGGTTTCACCCGTGGACGTTTCCAGGTGAGTTCAGTCACAAATTTCAATAGATTTCAATAAATGTTGAAAAGCCAGCCTTTAATTGTTAAGCTTTTTTTTTTTTTTTTAATGATCTTTCTTTATTTACAGGTCTCTCTTGCAACTGAAGCTGCATCCGGCAGTGCTCCAGATCCGTCCAGTATTGTTTCTTCTTCCTCCCTCACGCCATCCTCTACTTCCTCCTCCTCTTCATCTTCATCGTCTTCTTCACCCTCCAGTCCAGAAAATACCCTCCACCGGTCATCGTCTTTGTCCAAAGTAGTTTCTGAAACTGATGGAGTCTCATCTGGTGGTGGTCCTGTCAGTCAACCCACAACTATTGGACGCTTCCAAGTGTCCAAGAGTAGTGCCTCATCTGTACCTGCCATTGGCTCTAAAGTGGGACGATTTTCAGTCACAGGTGCGCAGCTGATTCAAAGTAAATTACCCAGAGCTAGCTCTCCTCCCATTCTCAGTGCTGCTCAAAACAGTTACTTCAGGCAGTTTTGCCAGTTTTTTTCACTGCATTTACAATGCCCAAGTTAAGTACCAAGTAACTGGGAATAATGAAGTTCGAGATGTGCTCATAGAAAGTCCGTTTTAGATGTATTAAGTTTAAAAGGCAGCAGTAGCAAGTTTTAATGAGAGCAGTTGCTCTAATGTAGCTTTAATTGTAAAAGTTTGTTAAGGTGCACTTAAAATATAATAAAGTTTCAACTGTATCTGTAAATATCCAGAAGATAGATGTTTTGGATAAATCTTTCAGTCTTGAGTTAAACCCTCTCTAAGAGCTACTAAATTATATTTTTATTTCCTGCAGTGACCCCTGCACCGGCAGCAAGCTCCAGTCCATCACATGGCTCCAGTATGCAAAATGGACCCTCATCCTCAACCTCAGACTTTCCTAAAACTCATATCCACAACAGTAGTGACAACGACAATGACTCGGAAACAGAGGATGAAGCGCTTCAGAAAGAAATAAGTCGTCTGAGAGAAAAGTATGTCACATTGACGTCTCAGTTCTCATCATATTTATTTTCATTAAATAACTGTTACTTCACAAAAACAAAAACATGATTGTTGTCTTTGCTGCTGTGTATCTTACAGACATATGATGGAGATTCAGGCTTTACAGAGTCGTCAGAGAGAGGAGATAGATGCTCTGTACACACAAATGGGAAAACCTGTTCCTCCATCTGTCTTCTCACCTGCTGTGGCCATGGCTGGAGGTCGACGTAGGCTCAAGAGCAAAACCTACAAATCTCGTGGTAGCGGACAGCCCAGTCCTGTACATTCAAGTAGGAGCCATGCACTGATAGATTTCATGATAAATTTACTCTATGGTTAGGAATAGAAACTTTTTTTTATTTGTATATTTTAAGTCATCTTATTGTTGGTGTATTCTGATCATAAGTTAAATTTTCAGCTCAGAGCCGTGGATCTGATTCGCCTCCAAAGCAGAGTTCACACTCTTCAACAGAAGCTTCGGAAACTGCCGTGAGCACCACGCCCACACTCAAATTCTCTCCATCTCTGCCGAGCCTCAGTAGTTGCTCCATGGGTAAGTGCAAGCATATCTTTTGACAGATATTCATTTTCTAGTTCATGTCTCACCCATCTTGCTTGTATTTCCAGGATCAAGTGGGACCAGTTCCACAAATGGTTCAGGCCACTGTCAGAACATCTCTACTTCCCTGTCTCAGGCCAGTGGAGCCGCTTCTTCTGCTTCTCAGAATCAAAAGGGCAAGATCACCTTCACCGATGACTTCCACCAACTGGTGGATAATTGGGCCAGAGATGCCATCAGCCTCTCCCAGTGCAAGAGGGCACCTAAAACTGGAACACAAGCAACCATTGGACAGGATGTAGGCCTTTTATATACTTTCTATATGAAAACTTCTTTCATTGGAGCATATTGACTGTTTGTCCATGTTTGATATGTATGTTTTTGTAAAAATCCTGCATATTTGATAGTAACCCTTTTTATTTTATTTTAAACAGATTACCCCTCCAGCCAACATGGGCCGTAAATTTTCAGCACCAGGTTACCTCTGTCCAGCACCTTCCACGGCGTCCAGCAATACATCCACCACCACTCACCTGCCTAACCCAGCCAACCCCTCAGCCTCTCTGGGGCCTCGTAAAGGCTCTCTGGGACCAGTCGTCCAGGGGTTTGGATATGCCTCAGCCCCTTACAGTGCTCCCCAGTGGGCAGGACCCACAGGCACATCCCAGGTTAGCATGCTTAACCCTGCACAGCCACTAAAGCAGTACCAGCCACCTACAACAGCTTCAGCATCCTTGAACCAAGGCTACCATGTGGGAACAACACCAGCCAGCCAGAAGTCAGTTCCTGGAGGATCCAACCCAAGGCCTACGTAGCCCAGACAGAGCCCTGCTCCAGGTTGAGATCAACAGGGCGATCGAGAACCACTTTCTCAATTTACGATTTGCTGGTTAGCTGGCATTTCATTGTGATATTTTTTTTTTCCTTTTTCTATTTAAACTTTTAACATTATGTATTATTTCTGTAAAGAGTTGCCCTGCGTGGTTCTTGTCCTTTCAGGCAGAATTAAGCCTGTCTGGCAGTTGGCGGGAGAGTGCAATACACATCCACAGCACAAGAGTCTCACATTCAGCCTGACATTAGCTGTGGAAATGAGCTGTGACGAGTCAGGTGGTTGTGTCTGGTGATGTATTGACCCAAAGTCGTAACCAGCAGCAGCCAAAATGTGTCCTGTGAGAGCAGATATTGCAATATTGCCATTCCTTATAAGGGGAGAAGGTAAGGAGGGATTATGGTTCATATCCTTACTGATCTGGACTTTAAACCAAGCTGGAACTGAAGACTGTTGAATTTTCATGGCACGGACACGTGTGCATACACATGTGACTGATCATTAACCTGGTAACGACTTAGGATGGAGAGTAAAGTTGTCTCAGTGAGTGAGAATGAGGGTACAGAAAGTGTGAAATAAGAGTGGGACAGTTAGATTATCCCAGAAGGGAAAGTAAAGTGATTCAAAGTTAGGTGAGGAAAGACTTGGTAAGTTAGGCGAGGAAATGGAAAGGATTACATTATCCCCATAACTTGGAAGTAAAACGCAATAACGGTGAAGTAGATGAGCTGTCCCTTGTAACTGTGGCCTTAATCCCCAAACACATTTAAACATTGGCTGTGTACAGAGATTTCTTCACTAGGTTATGATTCTGTGTTCAACATTTTCTGAGACTTTGCGTCATTGTGATTTGAGTTTTATTTCAGATCAATTTATTATACTGATTAATTCTTAACTTCTGACATAAAAGCCAGTGGACCTGCCATGTCTAAAAGTATTGTCCTGGTGTTGACCGCCATTCAGTTTGGAACTGACAAGATGCTGCTGGAGATCACAATCTGAGTGGAAGGTGCATGTAGTGTTAAGTTTGTCTTTATTTTTTTATTTTTTCCCCCACACATGAAACCACTTCACTTTATGCTCAACTGTAAGAAAATAACTTTCAGAATAAAGTTATCATAACCTACAGAAATATTTTTTTTTATTAGGATGGTAGTCAAATGTTTCAGTCTGAGGGAAGTGTCCGTACTTCTACCAGTTGTGTAGACAGATGGTGCTTAGTTCAAAAATAAACAGGTTGTTAGCTAAGTCATGTCACAAAATATTTCAGCCCAAAACATTTAACTTTAACCCCTCACAAGTGTCTGGGGTTGTCTGTCTGTGGTCTGTTTTTTGTATGCATATATTTAATACAACAATGTTCTTAATGGACCTGTATTCAGCCATCAGATTTTGATGTTGTTTCACTGTAATTATTATTAAGGGTTGTTAAACAACATGTAGGTAAAGAAATATAAGAAGTGCAATTGCAGGGTTGTTGTTATTGGTATAATATTCCCCATGCAGGATTTTATCCTGCACTTTATTAAGCTCTTCTGTCTGACTCCCCTGCCCTCATTTTCTATTTTATCGTATATATGCTAATGTTAGGTAAATGCTTTCACATCATTCTCAGTGACCAGAGTATGCTTGTGGTGACCCACTCTTAATGCACATGCACTCAAACCTGTAAACACGAGGAACACTTTAGTGCCTTGCATTCTCACTATTGACAAGTTCCAGATTCATCTAGTCCTGCGGCTGTAACTGTGCTGCCCAGAATAAGTAACAAAACCAGTGCACGATGTCATGCCGCCAGACACGGCCCGTTCAGAGCATGCAACACTGAAACAGAGGCCACACGCAGGACTGCAAAACAAAGAGCACACCGAGTAAAGTGGAAACATTTTCTCTACAGTTACATTTGTGTGTTTGTGTAATCCAGCTGTGTATTTCTATATGGCTCATGTGAACATGGATTTTTGCTGACATTTGTTTTTGTGGTTTATTATTAAACATTTTCATAGAGGCACTTGTTCAGGCAGCAAGTTAGCTGAGCAAAGGTTTAAAAGTCGTCATGCTGACTCGGCTATTGTCTCATCACCTCACAGGAGTGCCATGCTGTTGTTGTGACTTTCGCCTGCTCTTAGATTAACTTCTCTAGAGAAAAAAAGTGAGTTACTGCAATGCAGAATATGCAATGTTTAAAGTTTTATATTGTAGGGACAGAGGGGTATTGAAAACATTTGCATGCTGTCCAGGGTTGTTACCAACTTCAACGTTTTTGATATCAGAATATCAACATTTCTTTTCTTTCCTGACCGTATCACAAGTTGTTATTCATCAATATCACATGCACAATTTCAGCATCAGATTATCAGCATGAGTCCTGCATGCATGCTTTACTGGTGTTAAATCTTATCAGTAACAATCAACTTACATTTGGCCAATGTACAGCACAAGCTCACAAAGGTTAAGACCCATGTACTACTATACTATCATCAGACCTCTATACAGTACTTTGAGGCCACTGACGCACAGTTATACTCTATTTTCTGATTCTTCATCGCGGATTTCCTGTGACCCAGTGTCTGTTTTGTGTATGTTTTCACATTGTACAAAATGTAAAAACAAATAAAAATATCAATTTCAAGTCATTTTAACGGGTGTTTGCCATTGTTTAGAGATACAAACTGCTTTTCAACACTTACACACCTGTTTTTCTCCATTACGGTAAACATTTATATATAGAGTTCATCAAATACTATTCAAACATTTTAAACTTTATTTAAAACGCTACATATTTCTCTTCCTTAAGACTAAGCAACAAGATTGAGACACGTTTTAGTGGGTTTATTTGTGTCAGTTTCCTTTTCTTCATAACTTCTAAAACTAAAGCTAACTGACCTTTTTCTAAAACCAGACATTTCTCCAAATACACATAGCAGCAGTTCAGTGCAATATGACCTTAAATGCATAAATAAAATTGGTAAAGTCTTGCAGTTGAAGTAAGCAACACTGAAAGAAAAGCAGCATAAAATTTCAAGCGTCCAGCCTGCGTTTCTTCATGTGTTGTCCTTGTCTGTATGGACTGATGGCTTCACCTGAAGGTTGGAAATGCAGAATTTAATTTAAAAGCAGAGAATTAATCCAGAGGCTGACTCACTCAGTGACTGCTGTCAAACCTTACTTGGTTTTCCCTGATGGTAAGTGTGTTGTTGAGGTCTGTACTGAGAATGGTTGTGTGCTTTGCTGTTTGCTGGGACTTCTGGGGATCTGCCTGGAGCTCTCTGAGGGGTTTTACTGCGCGTCTGCATCTGGTGATTTCCAGGTGTGCTGGGCCTGAGCCCTTTGGGAGTAGGACTGCCCGCAGGGACATCCAACTCTTCAATCCCATCTAGAGTGAAATCCCAGAGCTCAGGATCATCTGCAAAGGAAGACGAGAAGTAAAAGACACATCACACTGTCCAGGAATTCAGAGCCTTCTGATGGGGGGTTTTACATCACCTGTTAAATGCAAGTCCCTGCCGATGGACTTCTTGTTTTCAGCTGCGGAGCTGTCACTGAGTGCAGACACACTGTCATGACCTGAGGTACAGAAAAAAAAAAAACTCAAACTGGAGGCCAACTCAGACTACAAGATGACATATCTGAGCTCTTTTCATGTCTTATTTAAAAGGAATCATTTATTTCATTGCATTCTCACAAGGCTGCCAGCTTCACTTTTAGGATTTATTTTTCTTCTTAAGCAAACAAAAATCCTGATTATTACAGTGTAATATTAGTTCAAGGCCACTATTTCAGTCACCGTCCATAAATTTACACATGAATCCTTTACCTTCAGTGGATCTTCGCCCAATAGAAACCTCTGCCTCCTCTGACTTGGCTTGGTCTTGTTTCTGCTGCCACTTCTTGGCCTCCATCTCTCTCCTGAACTTCTGCTGAAGCTGCTGTTGTCTGAGTTTTCTCAGCTGTTTGGGGTCCGTGTGCATTTCAGACCAGACAACATCCACAGAGTCCGTGACAGATCTTAGGGGAGGAAAGCGAGTGGAGGGGATGCACATTTGCACAGCGACGAGAAATTTTGAGTGCCGTTAGAAAGTTCAAACTGTTTTTACCTGGAGCCGACGTTCTCACTCTTTCTGCTGGGAGCGGACTCAGCAGTACGAGGAGTGTGTACTTCTGAGTGGTTCTGGTTTAATACTTGGGGCTCCAGAGGCTTACTGGGAGGATGTGCTGCAGATACAGGATTTTCTTTTCGCGCCATGCTGCAGAACCGGGCCTTTTCTATTAATGGTTCACCCTCAAATCTCTTAGTCTGGGCTGGGTCCAGAGGAGGAGGAGGCTTTGAATAGAAGGGACAAGATTCAGAAAAATTATTGGAATCAATTAAAAAAAAATTTTTTTTTAATAAAATAAAAGAACACACAGACACACACACACACATATATATATATATATATATATATATATATATATACTTTATTTTTTATACATTATTGCATACCTGTTTAGGAATCTTATTAATAGCATGGAGGTATTCTTTATCCAGAATGCAGTTTCCAAGGGCATTACCGAAACATCTGGACATGAAAAAAATGTAAGAATTTACAGTAATTTTGCAAATCAAATCCAAGCTAAACAAATTAATATGTCAAATCCTTTACTTTAGTGCTCTTTTCATGCCATCGGTGACAGCCTCCTTTCTCGCCTTTTCCAGAGACAAAGCTTTAGACTTCAGCCCCTCACTGACTCCGTATCCCACATCCTCATGAAACGACCCATCCTGGAAGAAAAACACTTGTTATACAAATTCATGTAGACGACATGAGCAGAAGTCTTTTGAGGGAAAAAAAGACAATTATGATGAGATCTTCAAACTGAAGACAAAAAGCATTCATCCAACCTTCAGCTGTACTTTGACAAATGCACTGACTCCTACATAAAACTTGCCGTTGACGAGGTCTACAAAGTCTGAAAACAAAAAGAGTCATTTGTTTATGACTTTGAGATGTTAAAATCAAATCCTTTAGAGTCATGTAAGTCATACCAACGTTCTGCTGAGAAATGGAGTGAGACCATCCATTGTACCCAAACATCTCATTAGCCAGGCTGATGACACGATGTCCTTCAACATAGCATACCTGTTAAAAGAAGAGGAACAGTGGCACCTTTATATCTGTGGATCATAAACTAAAATAACTGACTCTAAACAGTATTTTATGCCTGATATCTTTTCAGTGATGACCAAATTCCAGGGTTCAAGTTTTATATTCTTGTTAAAGATGGGGGGAAAAAAACAAAGACTTGCTTTCTGCCCTCCTCCAGCCATTCTGGTACTGATGTACTCTGGTCCCAGCCTCTGTCGCAGGGCATTGTGCACCGCCTGGTACTCCTCAGCTGTGTAGATATACTGTCAACAGTCCAGAATCAGTAAGAGACTAACATGCATGCATTTTTTCTGTTCACTTGAACGTGTACGTCTGTGACAGAAATTTTAAAGAGGTCAAGGGGATGATTTTTCTCGGCACGCTCGCAATCTACCTACCTGTCCAAAGCACCTGGAAGCGGGGACGCTTCTCTCCTCACTGGACATGACTGCTAATATGTGCTTTTATACTCAGATTACATACAAAAACACGTACAACAACACAAACTCGATATCACGCCCCCGACAAAGAAAAACCTCGTACTTAAAGCTAGAATGAACCCAGAAGAGACCCATTAAGGAAGCTAGCAACTGATGTGTACACAAACAGGTCAAACTGGCCTCATACTGCTCGCTAACATTACATTAGTCAGGTCTCAATTTCGTTTTTGGTTAATACTGTAAATATATGCTCACCACTTTTAATACTAACAAAATGTTTTCTTTTCTTCGTTAAATTTGCAAACGAATAGTCGCTTCGTTTATTCGCAAACGGACCATCTGAACTTCCCGCTTGGAGTTTCGAAGGGGGAGGAGCCTGTGCTGCCTTCAAAAGTGTCGGAAAAATTACAACGTATTTTGGTGTCGCCGAGCTTCACTTGGACAAAACTTTATTAAAACAAAAACGAAACTCATTAAAAGTATATATATATATAAGTATGTAACATGGAGGAGACTGAAATGGAGGAACCATAATGGGAGAACAAGCCCCTGCATGGATGTAGTGGCAGATATGAATAAGTCCTACCAATAGCTATTGGTGGCTGGACTGAAGGACAGCACAGAGGCTTTAATCATAGCAGAACAGGAGCAAGCCTTGAGTACCAGGGCAATCTAGGCCCAGAACTAAAACACCAGGTATGACCCCAGGTGCAGGCTGTGCAAAGAGGCCCCCAACAATCCAACACTTCACAGCAGGATGCAAGATACTTGCAGGCAAAGAATACATGGAACGCCATAAGCAAATACTTTGTGCACAGAAACGTGTGCAGAATATGGACTGGAGACCCATAAGTCACAATGGGAAATACATCCAAAGGTGGTGGAGAATGAGAGGGCTAAGATCATGTGGGACTGTGGGACCTGTGTGTACAAGATACAGACCGATAAAATAGTGGTGGCCAACCAACCGGACATTGTGATCATGAATAAGCAGCCAAGGAAAACCGTAGTGATCGATGTAGTCTCAACAATGGAAATATCAGGAAAAAGAAACACAAGAAACTGGAGAAAATACCAAGGACTCAAGGAAGAGCTGGAGAAAGCCTGGAAGAGGAATGCAACAGTAGTACCATTGGTCATTGGAGCATTGGGGGCCGTGTCCTCCACACTGGAGAAGTGGCTCCAACAGATACCTGGAGAAATATCAGACATCTGCATCCAGAAGAGAGCAGTCCTAGGAACAGCTAAGACACTGCTTGGACCCTCAAGCTCCCAGGACTCAGAGGATCCAAGTTTGACAGATGAACAACCAGGGTGGCAGGGAAACATCTCAAACTTGCAGCACAGTGGCCCTCAAGGGATTGAGTTGACTAACCTGCCGTACAAAAAAAAGACTGATTGGCTGAATCATTGAGTTGTCATGGAGCGATTTGCCAACTCTTTTTGCATGTCTTCTTGTTCTCTTGACTTGTGCTACTTACTTTTCCAGCCTTTTGATGTCACTGTCCCAACTTTTTGGAGATATTTTGCTGCCATTGAATTAAAATTGAGCAAATATTTTCCATGAAATAGTAAAATGTTTCAATTTGAACAATCGATTTGTAGTTTATGTTTTATTGGGAATTAAATGTTGGTTTGTGAGATTTGCAAGTAATTTTATTCAATTTTTATTAACATTTTACACAGTCCCAACAGGGTTGTAAATTTACAGATTGATGAAATTGAATGGTTTTATGTCATTGTTGGTTTATTTTACATATCTTTCTGGTTATGTTGCACCTGTTGGTGTGTGTGTTTCTTTTACAACTCTTCATTTTGTGTCACTACTTTACTGTCATTTGATGTCTTACATGGTTTTGTGTGTTTTTGTGGTAATTTGATGGCAAATTTTTGGTCTAATTTCTTTCTTGCTATTTTTGTTGAAATCTGATCTTTTCAAATATATCTGCAGTCATTTCATATTTGGATTTTTAATTGTTCTGTGTTTGTGTGAAGTATGTTCTTTATTCTTCAGTAACATCCTGACATCCATGGAGTAATGAAAATTAGATTTTATTTTATTTATTTATTTACATTCCTCAATTTAATATTTGGACCCCCACTCCCCGACTGAGTATAAATTAAACTCACCTTAAATACATTTTACAAAACCGTTTTTGTATTTGAACTAAAAATAAAAACCAAAATAAACAACAACAAAAACAGCTGAAAATAAAGGGGAATAAACTCCTTCTTCTTTCTGTTTCTTATTATCTGTCCGAGCTAAGCACCATGGGGCTCTTTGATCCAGTAAGAGCATTTTAATCAACAGATTAACTGTCACAACATGCCTAACAAGAGAGCTATGATCTGTTGCTCCTCTGTATTTGCAAACCAGGCAAAGAAAAAACAGAATAAATCAAATTCCTATATTGAGGTATAGAACAGAGCTGGAATTTTGGGGTAAGAAGAAGAAGAACAACAAAATGGATCAACAGCTTTTGAATTCGGTACGACTAATTTATTTAAATCGTGGATATAAGGGATTGTCCGCAAAGAGCCTGCGCCAGCATTGACAAATGGTTTAGACTCCCTGTGTGTTTATATGAAATTTGCTTCCGTGTGGTTAGTCTATGTTTACTACCTCCCCGTTTGTTCAAAGTCACATGCAGAGGCCTATACCAGTCTAAAGCAACTTGTCACATGCAGGCCTTTCTCCGTCTTGCACCACTGACTGCACACCTGCATGTTGTTATACTGCAGTATTACAGTCTGACTCCGTTTTCTGTTTTATGTGCTGGGCCTCTTGCACAGTAATAATGGGGTGAATTGTCCAAAGAGTGACACCTTGAACTGGCGCGTATTTCTCTTAAAACCCAGTGACTTATTTCTCTATATTTTTTCCCATTTATTTTATCCTACAGCTATTACCACAACGCGCGTCCGTGTGATGTCTCGTGGACGCGTCCAGGTTCGCTTTTGCATCTCGTCAAAACAAAGCGGGGGCGAGCCAAACCAAGAGAGAGTGCGCGAGCCAGCGAACGGCGGTTCTTGCCTCATGAATGAGTCCCTCTCCGCTGCACCGCTGGTCGGACCCTCTATCCGCCTGATGTCCGAGAGGATGCGCAGACCGCCGGGGTACGGTAGAGGAGCCACCCGCTGTTAAACCCCGACAGCAAACGCTTCCTCGCGGTACTATATGACCGTTTCATCCCTACCGGGAGCGACGCGACAAGAAACAGGAACGGTGAGTGCAGGCGGGTTCTGTGGGCGGACTGAGCCGCATGACACACGGCAACTTTGTGGCCATCATAATACAGTTTTTATCCATAGATGTTCCAGCTGTGCTGCCCTGTGTGTGCCTACCAGGCAGCGGCTTTGTTTACTCTGGCAGCTTGCTTCATTCTTTCTTCATACAGGTACAGATAAATAGAAAAGCTCCACGTACACATTCCTCCCTCTAGGATAAACGTGGACAGTTGATAGCGCGTCTGGTCCGAATGATTGACCATTTAAGGTCGATTAAAATTCACAAATTTACATCCACATCTCAGAAAAAGAAAAATTGTCTAATTTGAAAAAATAAATTGTATTGATCTAATCAGACTGTAGTCGTCCCCTACAGACAAGGAGGAGGAGGGGGAGGCAAAAGCAGAAATGCCCAGACTGGCGTGGCATGGCACTTTCTATTGGCAGTGTGTGTAGTCTGTGATTCTGACCGAGATGTGATTTAATGAAAATGCAGTACAATCATTTTGATTACACACAAGTCAATCTTTTTATTTCTTTTTACCACTAAAAAGATTCAGGATGGCAGTGACGGACGCTCGTCTTTGTTTGAAGTGACAACCCAGACTGCTGTTCTCTTCTCTGACCAGCGGATGGTGCTTTTTTATTGTACAGTCTGTTTCAATAAAGGGAGACACCCAATTACACTAACTGTAAGGCCATACTCCAAGCTATTACAGGAACAAAGCAGTCACACACTGATACATGTACACACACGCATTTCCCTTTTCTTTTCCTCTGATGCAATGTGTGTGATTGCGGTTAGGCTGGAGGTTGAAGTGTTATTGCAAAACACTCCTGTGTTGAAAAAACAGTCACAGGCAGAATAAAGAAAACCCCATTACTGGAAGGAGATAACAAATGTGTGGTTTGACTTTCTCATATGGCTTTCTGAATGTACTTTTCCCTTTATTTAGTTGCTTAAACGTTCATTCTTTCAGCCATTAACTCACCGTGTCTGTCTGAGAAATCTATCAACATTGCCTCACACATCTGCTTGCTCTACCATTTTACCATCATTTCTCTTCCTGTGTTCAGATGCTCGATGGACTCCGGCGGAGGCACGCCTCCCGGGCCTCCCCCAGACCCCTCTCCCTCAACTTCAGCACCTTCTCGGCCCCTCCCCCAAGCCCTGATATGGACAGCAGCAGCGAGCACCCAATCAGGAGGTAAGGCTCAGTTCCTGGGATTAGCTTTTTCACAACAAGCACCATCCTGGGAGATGCATTAAATATTAATAAGCATTCACAAAAACTCACACCGTCTCTCCTCCCAGATAATTTCATTAACAGGTCGAGCTTTCCCTGCAAACACATGCTGGCCTCATGATGATCAGCACCTGCTGGGATGTTTGATTGACTCATTTCTTTACTCGTGCTTATCTTACCAGTGTGTTGCCTCGCTTTCCATGTTTTTCTGTGCTCGCATGTGTGTGGGTGTAAGAGGGGGTCTGTTGTTTACTGCTGTGGTGTCAGCAGAGTCTCAGGACTGCGTAGGTTTTAACTCATCATGCCACTTTCAAAGGCCCCTTCTGAAACTATGCAAACAATTTTTTTTTCTTTTCCTAACTCAATTCAGGGTATATTTTATGACTCAACTAAAGTATGCACTTTAAATTACAATTAGGCTACATCTGTGCTCCTGAAATAAATTAGGAATGGGAGAATCACTTCTCTTAAAGCGAGCGTCCCATAAAGAGAGAGCAATAAATCAAGAAGGCAGATACAATTTCAGCTTACAGCTTTTGTTTACACCCACAAAGGTTTACAGTGTTTAATGTGGAGCTGCCTGAGGGCATCAGTGTTAGATTTCCGTTTTACCCTTTAAAAAGAAAATGTTGTGGACGCTCTCAAGATTTATTATTGCATAGATGATGAAAGACCCCGCTCCTCCTTTATTTATTTTGTATTTTACATTAAGAAACATTGAACTGTTTGCACACATTTGCATTTTCCCTCCTGAAAGTTTCAGCCTCTTTGGGATTAACACTTTCCACTGTGCTCCATTTTCATACACATATCAAATCAGTGTTGATATAAGCTGACAGATGAGCTGAAAGCAAAACTGCCAGAGATGTACAAATGTATAAATCTGCACTTAAAAGAAGATATCACTTTATAATCATGCCTTGTTATATTTACAATATACTTATAAATTATAAGAAATATCCTAAAGGTAAAAAAGAAAATACAGATATTAAAATGTCAAATATCCATTATTGGTCAAGTTCCTGTCTCAGTCCTTGCACTATTTTGTTTTCCTGCTCTTCTACAGCTGCTCATGTCCAACTGTGGAAGAGCAGGAAAACCTCCTTCATTGTCCTGTATTGTGTTGCTGCTTCCTTTCCTTCTTTTTGTTGTCAATAAACCAGACGATTTCCTCCTGCTTTTGGTACAGTCACAAACACAACAGCCGCTTCGGCCTTGCTTACCCTGCATGTTCCTCTGGCATCTGTGCTCTGCATAAATATTTGTTTGCATCAATGGTTGTATTGTACTGCCAGAGAGGCAGAGAGGGAGGAAGAGTATGCCCCCAGCAGCGCAAGTGTTATTGTTTCCTGCTGCTCTGAGATCTCGGGCGTTGCAGTGACACTGTGGTCTACCTCCCAGCTGGGCTCCACCCATCCTGCTCTTAACACGCTGCCCTTTCTCACCACATGCCACTCTGTCCCACTTCTCTCCTCTTTTGTCACCGGCTTCTCTTTGTATTGTAGTTTTCCACTGCTTGAGTTCCCCTCTCCCCTCCAGCCACCTCCTCTTGTTTCCTCTCTGTATATGCCAGCTCACTGCCTGACCTTGTTTCTCTTCTTTCCACTGTCCTCCCTTCATATTTACCTCATGAGGACTCTACACCGGCTGAAGTTGATGAGCTCTCCAAGCCTCAGCGAGCTTGGGAAGAGTGAGAAAAGTTCACCAGAGGACAGAGGGGAGAAGCAGAAGAGGGCAGGAGCCAACGCCACCTGGAACAGGTACACCTGTACTTCAACTGATCTAATCAATTAAAGCACAACTGATTAGAGAGTAACAATCATATCATGTGTTGTGTTTTGAACAGTAATAAAGACTAGTTTGTGTTTTGTGTTGCAGCATCCACAATGCTGTCATAGCAGTTTTCCAGAAGAAGGGTTTGGCTGATAATGAACTTTACATCCTTAATGAAGGTGTCCGGTATGTTTAAACAGCCACAGATCAGACACAAATTATTTTGGACTGTTTATGTCATTTTGTGATATAATCTGTGTAATTACAGACTGTTCAGTGTTTGCTGCTGACTGGATGTTTTCTTGTGAGTGACTTTGTTTGTGTGTGAAGTGTTTGTGGGCCTGAGGAGTCATGTGGTCAGCCGAGATATCTCATTATCTTTCTAAACCAGATCCGTCACTTCAATCTGCCTCCACTTCAGCCCAGTTAACATATTTCCATGTGCAAAAATGCCACAATGTGGTTGACACATACTTCTCCAACAGCAGAGAAAGATCTGAATTTAAAGCAGGAAAACGCAGTATTTGGTGAATTGGTTCACATCTTTTTACTATGAAGCTGCACAGTCACATATTCATGAATCAGTTTTTTTGTTTTAAATGCTGTTTTTTACACATTTATAAACAATTTTATATCTTATATGGTTTTGCATTAATTATCCATGTTCATATGGAGTTAAGAAAGAAACTAATAAGATATTTGTTTTCTCAGACATCTGTTAAAGACTGAGCTGGGGTCATTCTTCACAGAATATCTTCAGGTAAGGCACTTTAATATTATTTTTATCATAATTATTATTTATCTTTTTAACTGTATAATTCAGATGAGATTCTCTGTGCTATGAGACAAATATTTACTGAAGTCCACCACTGCATCTTATAATTATAAACATCTTTTTACAGAACCAGCTGCTTACAAAAGGCATGGTAATCCTTCGGGACAAAATAAGATTTTATGAAGGTAGGACTGACTTCATGTGTTGTCTGAAACTCTATTTTACTGGACGACACTTATGCTTTAATCAACCAACGTCTGTGATTCATGCAGGTCAGAAGTTACTTGACTCTCTGGCAGAGACCTGGGACTTCTTCTTCTGTGATGTTCTGTCCATGCTGCAGGCTATCTTCCACCCAGTTCAGGTGCACAACCATTCTAAGAGTCAGCCGGGTGTTGTTTTTGCAGCAATCTCATCAATCCAGCCTTTTCTTTGATGGTACTCATTGTAGCTGCTTGTTCTCTGTTTCCTGCAGGGTAAGGAGCCCTCTGTCAGACAGCTGGCCCTGCTTCACTTCAGGAACACCATAGTCCTGAGTGTAAAGTTGGAGGATGCCTTGTCTCGGCCGAGGGCCCGCGTGCCCCCCTCTGTCACACAGATGCTGCTTATTCTACAGGTGGGCTGCCGAGTGAAAGCTAAATATTATCGTTGCAAAAAGTTAGCAGCATTATCATAATTTTGAAGCTTTGCATGTTGTAATTAGTTACATGTAGTGAGCTTGCATCATGTTGTTCTTGTAGATAGAGATGATTATTTATGAGTTTTTTTATATTATAGTTCTTATATACATCCCCTTCTCCCTAGCAATCATGCATCTAAGATAACACTAATGTGACAGACTTTTTCATCTTTATAAACCTTGGTTATTTGTAATTAAGCAAAATTAACTCTGGACTATTTTTAAAACGCCTTATAAATACTGTTGGGGATAAAGTCAGTCATTAACAATAGCAGCCAAATACTTTATTTAGATTAAATATGTTCATGATTTTTTTTTTATTAATTTCTTTTTCATGTTTAGGTTATTTGAAATAGGTTAATTGTTATTTTTTCTCTGAACAAAGTCTAATTAATATAAATGAAAGGTATTTAATTAACATTTATATGAGACAGAATACTTATTTTCAAATACAGATTAATTCTGATCATTAACCCGGGTTTTTTTTTATATAAATGAAGAAATTAGCTGCATCAGAAACATAACTTGTGAGTGTGAATGTTTTCTCGTTGTTTAGGGGGTCCATGAACCACGTGGTGTGAATGAGGACTACTTAAGGCTGGAGTCTCTGGTTCAGAAGGTAGTTTCGCCCTACCTGGGAACCCATGGGCTTTACTCTGGAGATGATACTGAAGATCATTGCTGTGTTCTGGGTGAGTCAGAAACGGAGAAGTAGTAACGAGTCTTTGTATCTAAGGAGAGACACATCTCAACAAAATATTCCTTTATTTACTTCTTGCCTTCCAGATCAGCGTTTACCGTGGGGCTGGCCCAAGTCAGCCGACCAGCCATCTAAGAACCCTGTGGTACGATCAAAAAGCTACAATATTCCTCTGCTGCTGACCCCTGTGGCGGAGTATGACCCAGATGCCAGCTCGGTTAGCAGTGGAGGAATTCGGCGCCACTCAGCTTGTGAGATTATATCATGTCTGGAAGAACAAGGATTGGCCTACTCTGACCTGGCTCCGGGGTCTGAACTGTCCACCTCCTCCTCCAACAGGCTGTGCGTGGGCTCTCAGTTCAACGGTATGAGGAATTTCAAGATAAATGCATCCATGATTTTCTTGGTTTTTGTGAGAAAATCTGGACATAAGAATTCATAATAACCCAGCATTGACTCATTTATATGTATTGTATATGCAGGAGCCGGTGCCATGGACTTGCCCCTCTCGTCTCCCTCCATACTTCATTCCTCAGGAGCTCTCCATGGCACAGAGGCCACAACAACAATGACTGATCTCAGCAAGGGCGCGTCCTCCTCGCCACCCAGTGAATCCTCCAGCCCGGAAACCATAATTGGACAAGTTCTAGACTCTGCCGACTCAAGCTCAGAGGGGATATTCATTGATTTCCCGCTTCACTCTTCAGAAGCAATGGGGCTTAGCCGCGAGAGCAGGCAGAGCACTGTGTAACTGTGGTTGCCTTTAGGGACGCACACCGAGTTTGTATGGATATATTTTGGGAGAAAATGAGAAGAAATCTTCTTATTACATTTAAATAATTAGGTACCATCTTCTTTTTTTGTTTTTTAACTTTAGTACGAAGAATTTCCATTTCTTCCAAGTGCTTTACAGATGCATTAAAACATTTTAATTCTTTGTGAAACTTTTTTAGCAGCTCAGAAAAAAGCTTGCACGTCCAGCAAAACTTGGAAATGGTACTGATTTTACTAAATGTGTTGCTCGTTGCAAAATTGTTCAAAATTTCTATTAATCAAAAGACCAAAATCCACAATGAATTAATTGTATTGGCATGTATAGCCTCTCTAGTCAAAGCCTGATTCATTTGACCACTCTGAGTCAGAGAGGTCCAGCTGCACTTTTATCCGTCTTACATCTTGGAAACTATCCTTGCTAAAAGGAGAATCAACTGTGTATCAATCCACAGTTGAAAATAGTCCCCAGCTAGCAATTTGCAATTCCACAAATAAATTTTGTAAGTATTAGGAGGTTTTTCTTATTTATAAATGCAACTGTATGTCTGTAAGCCACATCTAAAGAATCATCCTCAGTGTGAGACAGGCTGGGAAACAGGACTGAGAGTTAAACTGACACATTGTTGGTTTTGATTAAATGAGAATGTTTTTACATAACAGATTTTTTTTAAAACTTCTGCCAATCATGGTAAAAAAAATGGCATCATGTTTTAAAATAATTTTTTTTTGTATGTGTGTCACTTCAGATTCAACAGTTTTCTATCTTTCAGTCTTCGCTCTGTTATGTGCTGCTTGGTGGTAAGAAGCTGCTCTGATCTCTCCTCAGCAGCGCTCATTGTTTAAAGCTCAATTTTCTTCCTTGTGACAGCATTTTCTTCTCAGCATTGGCTTCAAAGCTTGAGGAATCCAATAATGTTTATTGTTTACATTTGACGAAAGACATGAAAATTTCAACTGAATGTTGTCTCACACTGTATTTTGCACCACCACTAACATGTAAATTAAAGCTCGTTGTATTTTTTAGGACAGCTAGATATTGTAAAGTGAGCATTTATCTGGAAAAGAACTGAAATTTTAATAAGGGCTTTTTAACGGACTCTTTTTTAATGATGTTTTACCTCAAGGGTTTTGTACTTTACTTTTTTTGACAATCTATGATGTCTATGGAGTTGTACTTTGTATTCATTTCTTATACTAGCCCTGTAAAAATAAATGCATTTCAGTAATATTTAAAATAGTTCTCTATTTTCTGTTTTAATTGATATATTGGAAATAAATTAATTATTGAAACTGCGAGTAAAGAGAACAGGACCTATAGTTACTGCTAGATGTAATTATTACCTAAACTGAAATAGGGTTTTAAAGTCTAGAATAACCTCATAGAATCTGAAAATTAGTTTTTTTCCTGATATAACCTCAATTTTAAAAAGCTGGGATGCTGTGTAAAATGTCAAATGAAACCGGATGCAATGATCTGCAAATCCACATTATGCAATAAACCCATATTTTAATTCACCACTGGAAAGCTAATTGGCATAAATTAAAATAAAATGAAGGATTTGACTAGTTATTAGTTTAAATAAAAGGTCAGTAACATAATTGGGTATAAAAAGAGCACGTAAAGATGGGCAGAGGTTCACCAAACTGCATCTAAAAATTGGGGAACAATTTCAGAAAAACTTTCAACGTCAAATTGTGAAGACTTTGAAGATACCACCATCTACAGTGTCTAATATCATCAAAAATTTCAAAGAATCGGGAGGAATTTCTGTGCAGATGGGACAAGGCTAAAAGTCAAAACTAGGGTGTTAGGCAGCATCACATTAAAACCAAACATGATTTTCCACAGGAAATCACTGCAAAGTTCTATC
This sequence comes from Melanotaenia boesemani, assembly GCF_017639745.1. Classification (NCBI taxonomy): domain Eukaryota; kingdom Metazoa; phylum Chordata; class Actinopteri; order Atheriniformes; family Melanotaeniidae; genus Melanotaenia; species Melanotaenia boesemani. The sequence goes on from NC_055691.1 coordinate 30,078,712, forward strand.
ATGCAAAGAGCAAGTCGTGTGTAAACACAATCCAGAAATGCCACCATCTTATCTGGACCACAGCTCATTTAAAATAGTCTGAGGCAAAGTGGGAAATTGTTCTGTGGTCAGATGAATCTAAATTAAAAATCTTTTGGAAACCATGGATGCCAGGCTCAGACTAAAGAGGAAATGCATCATCATGCCCAAGTGATGAAATCACACAAGAAAAAACAAAACAAAGCACTGCCTCTAGCACTACATGACAGCCTCTGGGTCCAACTGGACTCGCAGCAGTCTGACTACTACTTAATTATGATGTCCCGTCCTGTTTGATTTCTTGGTGGTGTTGTTCTTACTCTCAGATGTAAGTCGCTTTGGAGAAAAGCACCTGGCAAATGACTGTAGAATAGAATAATAGAATAGAATCCAGCTTCATTTGGACGGCAGTGAGATTGTAGTTGGATTAACCTAAAAGAAAAAAACAAGGTTTGTAATGTCGCATCACCTCCAAAATAACCCCAGTGTCTATGTGTTAAATTCACAATTTATTCCCAAGAGCTTGTTCTTGAACTCGATGTCTTTTGATACAGATTATCTTTAGAAATTCCAGCTACATCTTGTGATTTTTATCAGTAAATGCTTTCTCTGTAGTGAAGATCTTAAGTGGACTAAAGTTACTGATGCTACCAACCAGTTGCTAAACTTTTCCTAAAATTCCAGAAAAAGAACCAGATATACTAGTGAGTTAGCTGCTACAGCTGTCCTACAGAAATACATGATGCATGAAAGTTTGAGCCCTTTAGATCTGTCTACATTTATACATACACACAACAAAATAAAATCAGATTTTCCAACATTTGTTGGTATAATTACAAATGACTAGTTATATCGGTGACTTTCCTCGCATGCTGCAAAGCAAACCATCACAGAAACAATACCATCACCAAATTTTACTGATGGGTAAAATTTTTTATGTTGAAATGCTTTATTTTCTTTTCTCAGAGCATAAGGTTTCACATTTAAACTTCTACAGATGATCTTCTTTTTGAAGAAGAGCAGCTGTCCCCTTTCCTAATGGACTCATATTCACTTAGCCAATGATGGAGAGGTTTGAATAACTTTTTTTTTTGCTGGGATCTCATTCCTACTATATATGTATATATCTATATATGTATTCTTTTTTTTAACAAAAATGCAACTTACATTACTCGATAGAAAATCACTTTTGTTTTGAAAATAAATCCCAGAAGTCCTACTTTAAAAAAAAAACAAAAAAAAAAAAAACAAGAGACAGAGAGAGAGAGAGAGAGAGAGAGGAACCGGAAGTGACGTCGTTGCAGCTGTCTGGAACTAGCTTTAGGCTAACACTACGTGGTAAAGTTGTTGTATAAACGTTTAATGTCTAATGTAACGACACTCTTCGTCTTGTTGAAGAGTTCGTATTTAAAAGCTTCGTTTCTAAGAAGTTAAACTGACGCCTCTGCTGAACTCGGTAAGAAATCTTTAACGATGTCACATATTTTCAGGTTTTGCTAATGTTAAGTAGAAGTAAAAGCAAATTGATTCCTCATTCAAGAAAGTCTAAACTTTTATTCTGCTGGTTTATCTGCAGTCGTTAATGTATCTTCACAGCCATCAGAGACGGAGCTTGTTGTATCTTGGTGTACTTTCAGAAATCTCTGTCTGCCATCATCCTCTTCTCCAGTCTCTGTGTGCGGATGACACTGGCGTGCGCCAGTCCTTCATAGATGAAGATGTCCCTGGCTCAGCGAGTGCTCCTCTCCTGGATCTTTGCCCTTATCTTTCTCATCATGTTGGTCCTCAAGCTGGACTCTAAAATCCAGTGGAACTGGTTTCTCATCTTCCTTCCTGTATGGACCTTTGACACCATCCTCATCCTCATGCTGATTGTGAAGATGGCAGGTCGCTGCAAGCCGGACTTTGACCCCAGGGATGGTGAGCAGAGTATAAAGAGGAGGTTGTGGTACCTGACAGCTCTGCTGTTGAAGCTGGCCTTTTGTCTGACACTGTGCTCCCGCCTGGAGAAGCTCACTGACATTTTGGTCAGCGTGGTGTGCGTCCCTCTGTGGGTGCTGCTGGGTGGAGCTCTGGTGGAGTTGGGACACAGTGTTTTCCACTACAGGAGGGACTGAACTTGTTGAGTTGTAAAATCTTATAAATGGGACTATTTTTTTTAGTATCTTTGAGTGAGGACTGGCCACTGAAGGCTGATACTAACTTTTATGAATAAATCAGCTGTTTGTCACTACAGATTGCAGATTGAATTGATTAGGGTCTCAGTTAAATCTACATTATTAGAAGAAAAAAACCATCTGTGTGCCCTTTTCTCTCTTTAGAAGGAGTTAATTATGAATAATTTCCTGATACATTTTGATCTCAAAATCAACATTTTGCACACAGTGTCTTTGTGGTCGGACATCTTTAAGTAAAACCAGCCTTCAGTCTGTGTTTGGCTTCATGCTGCTGCCTTTTGGCTCATCTTTGAGTAACAGTAAAGAACGATTTCTACCAGATGAGACTTTGATCCAGATCATGGATTAGGCCGAAGCACCTTTTCTGGTATGGTGATCTAGCATGTGCACCATCTACACTAGTTATTGCTTTAGACTTCACTGTTTAATTTTCTACATTGGTGCACCGTGTGCCTCTGAGCCATTTCTCAGTTAAACTATTTTTATAAAGACATTATGCAGGGTCCTGTGGAATCTCCTGTTTGATGAATCACAATCAGACATGTTCACTACAGATATTTCCAAAAGTAACCCTCTATCAGTATGTATGAATGTAAACTCAGAATTTATTTATCTGTATGATTAAGTGTAATTTGTATCTTGACTGTAATTGGCACCCTTGTGAATGCGATACAGTACATACACACTCAAGTTTGAAAATATTTAAACTCATTACATATGTCTTTCTATTTTAACAAAATATATTCAAGTTATAGTTACACAAAGTAATAAAGATGGACTTGTTCAGACTGAGTTTTAATTTATGGCCATGACAGTTAAAATTACTCTTAAGGATATGGGCATCAAAGCCCTTCAACATATAGTCCTCTTTCTCAAGGGTTACTGCACTAATTAATATAATTAAAAACTGTTTCATTCAAATCTCAAATTCTTTTGCAGGATGAAATCTCGACATTAATACATGGTTTAAGTTGCGCATATGTGGAGATTTTGGTTATAGCAGGAAAACTGTTAGATGGAGGTCTGGTTTGCTGTGGCTCATGTTCTCAGTGATCTCTTTCCAGGTCTTAACTCGGGCTGTCTTAGGTTGCTATTTGTGCAATTTTCTGCCTTTAGTTTAAAAGATTTAATAAACTGAGGCACATTCAGGTTTGGCTTGGATGACTAAGAAAATTTTAGTTTTTTTTAACCTTCAAAATCACCTGTGTTGCATGTTTTGGGACATTGCTTATATGCTGTAAAACAAACTTAAATAGCAGCTTTCCTGAACTTGTCTGACTCTAAGATGGTATTACCCGCTATTTAAAAATTAATTTTGCTGCTTCTGTCTCAATAATGAACACTGGTGTCCCAGTGTTACAAGAAGGCAAGTATTATCATGCCAGAACATTTTTTTCAGTCAGCACCAGGCTGTTAATTTAGTCATTACCTCTAACCAATTTGATTTTGACAAGTGTACAATTTTACAAGAAATATTTCATACCTAAAATTATGAAACAATTCAGCTTTAATCCTTCCAACAGTCATCACCTGTGGATGCACTACAGCCTTTTTCATTTCTGTAAGATTACTATGGTAAACCTGTAGTAGAATCAGCTTAAAAAATATAATCAGCTTCAGTAGATGGAGCCATTTCTCAGTTGAAACAAACATGTCACAGGCAGTATTTCAGATATAAGTATTGACAGATTAGCTGAACTTCACTTGGCTCCTCTGTGAAAATGTGACTGTATAACTGTGACACAATGAGCATGAAACAAGACTTCAGATCTGCAAGACGCCAAGTAGCATCATTCTCTATTAGCAATGAAAGTAAAGTTCCGACTGATGGTTTATTTTGGAGATATCCATCCACAAAGTAACACGATGGACGCCGTGGAGCCACACTAACCCCAGCACTCATTAGTAGCAGCTAAACATGCAGTAAGAAAAATATTACCTGTTGATACAAAAAAAAAACACCAAGAGACATTCATTTTTGACTTAGTCAACATTTTGAACCATTTATTGGGAGGTTCTGATCAGAGTATAAATCACACTACCAAGTCTTATCTTAGGAAATAAAATGTATTTACAACAAAATTTTCACATACATTGGTTTCAAATAAAAACAGACAGTAAATGATATAAATAAGTTCTATGGAAAATAAAACTTGTCTTACAAAAAATATATGCAATTTCTGTATACATTTTCTCACATTGGTGCTAATAACATCTATGCTGTACAGTTTTGGTACATACAGTATCATTTACAGCCCTGTGTGAGTCAAACAGTCCAGTCTGAAAACAACTACTTGCTCTGACTTTGGAGTGTTACAAAACAATAAAGCCCATCGACAAAAGCAACAATAAGAGGAGGATGTCAGTTCTGACGAGCTCTAAGATTTACTTTCATGTCCCAAACGGTGAACAAAGTTCATTTCTAGTAGTTGAGTAAGGATGGTTGTTTTCAGATTGGCTAGTCCAGTACCTAAAATAGGTGCTTTAAGAGCGAAGCTAAGTAGTGCACAGGCACTGACACACAGGTCACATAACATTTTATATAAAGCCTACATACATCTGCTAACAAATGTGAAGTGAGCTACTTAGCTTACATTCTTAGGCACTGTTAAAATATTTTCAGAGTGCATCCATGTTTCACTGCATCACAGGAATAATGTGGCTGTGTCCAAGTAATGGGAGTGCTTTCATCCCACTATTACAAATTACAAAGACTGCTGATGTCTGAGGAAAGGATGAACTTTTAAATATTTTAACAAAGCCTTGGCGTAAGTTGTAGAGTAAAAAAAGAAGACTAGACACCTAGACATTCATATCAAGAAGTCTTTCTGTGTTTGGGGTGTGTGTGTTTTCAGGGGTTGTTTTAACGAGTGCTGCTGGGGTCCGCTGTCCTGTAGCGCTGTGGCAGGTTTTCCCTGCACCGAGTCCTTTACTTTTGGTCCTTTAGAGGACACAACTGTCCGACTGTCTGATCCAGGCTTAGAGGAAGAGCCTCGAGAGTCACTGTGGTGGTGGGGTTTAGGTTTAGTGTCTGTGAAGGAAAGGGACAAAGTTTGGTGAGCCTCCATGGGTTTAAAGAGGTCAAACGTGACGAGAGTCCGTGCTGGTTTGTGTTCTGGCTGAGCAGAACCAGAAGGCTTTTTCTTCTCCTCCTTGCCGCTGACATCCTTCTCTTTTTTACCTTCTTTTTTAACCAGAAGGCTTGCGGGTTTGTGAGTCTTCCCCTGCGTATTTGACGAGTGACCGTCCCTGGCCTCTCGGTGACTGCTCTTCTCCTTCTTCACATGTGAAGACTTGTGTTTATGCGTGCAGGAGTCCCGAGCCTCCTCTCTGTCGGGCCGCGAATGAGGTGTTGCCTGCGAGCCTCCTCTGTCTTTTTCATGCTCCTTCTCTCTCTTGACGTGGGTTTTTGAGTCCGACTCCTTGGCCCACTTCTCGTCTCCCTGAGTAGGCGGGATAGTTTGACAAGTTTTACTGCTCTCTTTTGTCCTCTCCTCGTCCTCCTTTTTCTTTATCTGCAGCAGCGTTGATGTGCTGCCCTCTCTGCCTCCCTCAGCTTTAACTTTCTCCTGCTCCCTTAGCCTGTCCCTCTCTCTGTCTTTCCCTCTGTCTTTTTTATCCCTGTCCTTCTCCTTGGTCCTATCCTTGTCTTTCTTGTCTCTAAACCTCTCCTTTTCTTCTCTCTCTCTTTTTCCTTTATCCTTTTCCTTTTTTATTTGTGGTGTGTTGTTAGTGCTTGGTGTATTATCTTGACTTTTCTCTTTTAGACCTTGACCTGAAAGTGGTGTCCTTTGCTGTCTCTCTTCCTCCACATCACTTTCCTTCCAAATTTGCTGTAAAGACTTTAAGGATGCACTTTCCACTCCACCCTCCTCGTGGCTTCTCTGCAGTGTTTGATGTGTGTCTGCTCCTCCCTTGCTGTTCTCTTTCACATCTTCCTCAGCTTTAGGTTCCACTAATGTGGGACTGAGTACAACCTCATCTCTTTCCTTTTTCACTGAAGGTAGCGACTGTGTTGCTGACGACTCCATCATCTCAGCTCTGTCCTCTCGCTCCTCCTTGAAAATCTGTGTCGGAGTTTCTGAGGGCAGCCCCTCCCTTCCCTCCACATCCTCCTCCACCAGCTTTGTCACCGTCTGTACAGTAAGATCACACTCATTCCTCTCTTCCTCCTCGTCTTCCTCCTCTTTGATATCATGCGTTGCATTGCATGGCGTGCACTTATCCTCCAGATTCACCTCCTCTTCCTCCTTCTCTTCGTGTTGGTGATATTGTTTGAGTCGGATATGCCAGGCCAGACTGCAGACAGCAGACACAGTCTTGAACTGGTGGACAACTCCTCTGGGGATGAAGTAGATGTCATCATGGTACAGTTGGATGCGGGCGTATCGGATCCCCTCTCTCCTCAGCTGATTCAGCTTGGCATCATCAATCCACTGTACACACTGTTAAAGCAGAGACAAGTGCACGTTTTTCAGAAATCACCCAAAAGAAAACTGAAAATGGATTTTTTTCATGACACAAGTAAAGAGGTGAAGAATTGAAGAGACATTAGCTTCTCGACTAAATATGTATAAGATCAAATTTCCCTCAAATTTAAGTTATTTTAGCCAAATAAATTCCAATTGGGATTTAAACTTGCTAAATGTTCGTCTGTGGTGACACGTTATTTAATATGTCCACCTGCAGCTCAGCGCAGAACAGATGATGTAAACAGAGCTTATCTACAAAACTTCAGGAAATCAGTTTTCAGTGACAGTAAGTCACAACTAAACTTAAGAACTACACATTCATTTATTTGTGAGTATCATGTCTCCGTACCCTGGAACTCGTTAAAATAAGGGACTCACTGTCAGTGTGAAAAACATAATTAGATTAGCTTTAAAGAAAGAGAGAATATGTTCTGATTTCTGGATGTTCTGATAGACATGATAAAAGAAGCAGACGTGCCTGAGACAGCGGGGGTTCGTGGAGGTCCAGCTGAAGCCTCATGACCACATCTGGAAAATCTCCAGCGTGGAAACAAATAACATCTTTGGTGATCCGAGCAGGGGTGTCAATGCTGTGAGAGAACACATCAAGTCAGATATGAGATCAAATGCGATCACAAGTACTGAAAAACAACAGCTAATGCAGTCTACATCCCGTCTACAATGTTTATAACTTTTTAACAGTCTCTTATGGTTAAATAGTGTGTTAAAGATGACTCAGCTGTTATTTTGTATCTTATGGCAAGATACATATGAGAGACTAAACAGATTTCACTTTGCACTTACTCCTCTCCACAGCGCACAGCCTTCAGCACACCAACAGCAGCAGTAGTTTGTCTCTCGAAGCCTTGACCGATGTGGTCAGCGTGGGCTCTGGTGCGGTCCTCAAACAGCATCTCTCTGGGCTCGCTGGCTCTGGGTAGATACTGCAGGTTCTTGATCTCATTGGTGGACCTGAAACACATTCGTTCTTAACTGTCAGGGTTTGATTATGACTTATGAGTACCTAAACGTGACATGTGGGATGAGATGAATTATACTCCGCTGGGTTTTCTAAATCATATTTTTCCAAACTTGGAATATGTAGATACACTGTTGAGAGGTAGCTATCAGACTATCAAGTGTTTACAAAACAAATACACTACAGTCCACACAAAAGGGTTGCATGTTGCATAATAATATACATCTAAGTGTGAGTAGGGAATAATAAGGACTTTTAGTTCCATCACCATTATTTCTACACACCTTTTCCTTTTGAAGGGAGATTTTGGCATGTCTGCCATCGGGATCATCTGTTCCCCAGGTCTGACCCACATGATGGGTCCGTCGTCACTCTCGGTGGGACTCTGCAGCCGCAGACTGGAGAATGTTCCCCAGGGCAGAGTCCGCTGCACAAACACAGGAAGATAAACCTCAGATTACATAACGTGACGGGGCAACATAGGGAGAGGTTAAACAGATGTTGACACATCACTGTGGTAGTGTGCATGTGCACAGGCATAAATGCACTTACCAACAGGAACGGAGATTCTTCCAACATCCTGATGAACTCTGGGAAGTAGTCTCCAACCTCTTCATCCACAGCTCCAACCAGACTGACCTGCCGCATGGCCCCGGCACGGTACGTTCCCTGGGAATATGTCCGCTTCACCTGAAGGAGACACCACAGATCAGACCTTGCAAGTCTTAATGTATGAAGCATTTTCCAAACATCTCATCCATCTTTACCAGAAAGCATGTTAACATGGACTGTTAGCATGTCCTTTACATTAATGGTGAATGTTCCAGTAGAACTTCATTTAATAAAGCACTCTGAAAAACCCCTCATCAAGTTCATCAAGAGAAAGAAATATCAATGTTGACATTTCTTTTAAAGATTAAACACAGATTAAATACAAACTACTGTCATGCTAAGGAATAAAGAGAAATATAAGATATACAACAAAACTCTCACATCAAGTTAACTCTGTCCTTGATGAATAAATGTCAGACTGACAGATTAAAGTTCATCTGAGTGAATGTCAACATTAAAGAGCCCACTTTATGAAGCAGCAATGATGCAGCCTGTAAGCCTTACATGCTTCAGAATAATTTCTTGTGTTGTACAGTAGCAATCTCACAATATAAATGGTTTGGCACAAAATGAGCATAAGGTGTAAACCAAAAGTACAGCAGACTGCGACCAAACGGTCGCATTTTACGACTAAAATGTGTGACAGTGCGAGTGAATTTTTCATCTACTCACGTAATGGCGACCAATACATCAGTCTCTTTCTTATAGTAGTTTTAATTGAATTAATTTTGTCGCTAACAAACTTCTGCTCCCCTCTTCAGCCCAGTAATTCACAGCAATGCGCAAATTTAGCTGCTGGTTTGCCCACTCAAACAAACTTCAATATGAGAAAAGGAGACGAACACCAACGAAGAAAACGACAGCCAATGTGCGCATGAGCAGGGACGAATGACCACTGATTGGCTTATGTGTGGAAAGAGGCGGGTCTTTGGGGAATTTATTTGGAGAGGAGTCTCAGTCCTTGAAGCTGTTTATTGCCAGGAACTACATGGACCAGTCTGCCCTATGGGGGATGATGGTGACAAAGTTGCGGTTCCGCTTCGACTACAAAGTGAAAATCAAATCAAATCTGATTTGATTTGACAAGTTCTATGTCTGCTTGTTTTGTATTAGTGCGACCAGTAAGATGTTTTATTTTTTTTATGTCATGTCAACTGCTGCACAAAAAATGTGAATTGTAAACACTGTGAATTCTGAATTTATTGTTCAAGTATTTGAACACTAATACAGTGAAAATGAGAGGAAATGTGAATATTTGCTATGCAAGGTGATTTCAGTGTTCGCCCCTAAATTTTCTGCTTGCGCTCCTAAAAATTTAAGTTAAGGGCCCCATTAAATAAAATAGAAATCAGCTCACACTGTTGGGCATTTCAGTAAGAAAAACAAGTTTAAATTATAAAAATACACCTGTCTGAGGAAGAGATCTCAGGTAATCATCTAACTTATGTAGGAAAGGAGCGGTTTCTGGCTTCTTCCTCTCAGTGATTTGATCTTGGTGATGAGTAACAGAGGCTGGGTTTCCATCTAGTGGCAAAGAAAACTGTTGAAATGCTGCTTCAGAGACTTTTTGCATCAGGCTCGTTTTAACTGACTTGGAGTGAATAAACTCCAGCTGATGCTGAGTGTCTTCACCAGCTGGTGGTCAAGACAAAGTTGAGCATCCTTGTACAAAACAAAATCTTAAAGAAGTCACAAGCAAAATCTATTTCTTTACTCTATATGAGAGAAGAATAGAGAGGTCTTGAGGAATCTTGTTCAACTGGGTATGTCACCATCTCTTTTTCTTTTTTTCCTCTGAGTATTGGACACGTTTGTTGTTCAGAGGTAGAAACAGCTGACTGCTCATGTGATCGGTCATGTGAAAAACATAATCAGTGAACACCTTCAGTGTTTTCTTTTTTCTTCTTTTTTATTTCTGCCAAAGAAACACAATTACTGCTACAGTATTTACTCAGGTTTAAGTCGGCCTCTGCCATCTTACCTGCTGAATTCTTAACAGGCACACCATAAAAATGATAAAAGTGATCAGATCAAACCAGTTTTAGCTTCTTCCGTTTTAGAGTTTATTTTTTTATATTTATTTTTTTCAGTTTTAAACAGGGAAGCCCCATTTTGGCTCCAACCTGTGGAACTGCCTTCCCCTCCACATCAGGAGTCACACTTTTCTTCCATGGCCTTAAGCTGTGCATTTAGTCATTTGTGTGTTTTTGTGGTATTTTGTCATGTTGTGATGATTCTTGCTTTTAGGTTGTACAACGCTTTGGCCAATTTCCATTGTTTTAAATGTACTTATGAATAAACATAACTTGTCTGAGCCCGTTACAGTAACGACTTATTTGGGGGAAATTCATTATATCAAGGAAAAAGTGTAAATGACAATATCGCTCTTTCTTCTGTTATAATATTATAATAAGGTACATACCCATACACATACAAATATATGAAAATATCTAAAATAATAATAAATGTAAAAAACTTCACCTTGTGTAATGCACCATCTTCACCTGTTTCACATTTGCTTTTGGTGTTTGTGTTGAGCACATCACTAGTAAAACTGTGTACAGACGTTATAGACGAAAATCTCAGACTATAATTAGTTAATTAGGTCTGTGGTCTGTTTACGTAAGTGGTCTACATATCAAAGTGATATAAAACTTTCAAAGCTTTATAAAACTCCTCGAGCATCCCCTTAACAGCCATGGTCTCCTACCAATCTAAAAAAAATGAAAGAACTGATGTCCACAAAGCAGGAAAGGACTAGAAGAAAAGAATAAAGCCTTGTGAAGCAGCTGTTTCCGCAGTTTAGGATATGAATAAGAGACAGCAGTAAACTGTAACAAAGGCTAGTAGGGTTAAATCTATCTACAATAACCATTTATAGATAACTGGAGAGGCAAATTAAAACCACTGACTTCAAAAGACGTTTGGAAAATTTGAGATGACTCTTTAGGCGGCACGTTGTTCTATTGTGCAGCCACACCTGAACGAATACGACCTTCAGGAAGGAGTAATAAAAGAGAAGAAAAAAAAAAAGGTTTCCAGCCACAAATTTCAGCACAAAGGGTTTGACACTAAACATTTAAACCAGTCTGATTTTGTAAGAAAGCCCTGTGGACTAATGTAGTAATATTAGACCTATTTCTCTGCAAAGAGTAAATGTGTGTTTGGAGAAAAAAACGGCAGCAGGATGTTACTAAGAACATCTCTAGGGTTAAAGGACAGTGGGAGAGTGATCAGCCAAGTGTAGCAGTTGCTAGCATGGGGAATAATTTACAGGTAACATGAATAAATGGCGCTGGTATTGGCATTCTGCTTATTATCAGCCCATATTTAATTATTTGGTTCTGTCTCTGAGTTAAATATATCTCAACCGCTGTAGAATCTATAAACATAAAATAAACATATGACAAATGTAGGAGGAATGAATTTTAAAAAAGAAATGGTGGAAGTGAACACGACGCTATCTGTACAGAAAATACAAAAAGATAAAGGGATGATGGCTTCTACAACAAGAAAATAGTCTTAAAACACACTCCAGATCCTGACTGGAACGCTTCATGAGGCCTAAGCTGTAGATTTTGGTCGTTCCTACAAGAAATACTCAAAAGAAACAGCACAAAAACCTCACTCCCATACAAGAAAGAATAAAAAACAAAAAACAAACACACACACAAGTTATGATATTGGCCAAAAGGTGTAAAGGCAGCAGATGTCTATCTGTGTCACTTTCAGCTCATGCAGTTAGATTTTGAATTTAAGTTTTTATCACTGCAGACAGGCTTCCATACAATCCTGCAAAAAGCTAGCAATGTGCTGTCCTAGCAGTTTACAGATGGCTTGGAAGTTAACTTCAGCTGGAAGAGGGAACAATCCCAGCAGATTTAATCACAAACAGCAAGAAGTGCAAAACATTAAGGCAGAAGACGTATACAAGAAAAAACTCAGTCAGTAGCTTAACTGGACAATCTTAAGTATGTTTAATATTTAAATTTCCTTCTACCAGGAAAAAAAAAAAGTTGGGGTTGTCCTCTGTGATTTATGTCTCCAGCAGAGCAGAGTTAAAGAACAATAATAGCACCACAAATACAAACAGCACTGACTTTAGATTGCACCATAATACTACCTAGTGGCATCAAAAAGCTATAACAGGTAGACATGAGTCTACAGAGCTGTGGAAATCACCTACGCAGAGATTATGCGCCATTTACTATCACAGAACCAATAAGCGTGGAAAACCTCTGAAAATCTAGCGGCACATAGGCTCCAGAAATGATTGTACGCCTTGATGACATAAGTAGATATAAGTAGGGCTGAGCAATATGAACTAAATTTCACATAATTCTTTTGTCAAGTAACCAAAGAGACAGTCCTACAGTGTGGTTTAATGTCTTAATATATATCTTTTAAATCCTTAATTTATGCAGCTAATCGTTAACAAGCACAAAAACACTGTTTAAAGTTGCAATGACGATGTGACCTGGGATAAATAAAATAAATAAAGCTGCTGCTTTGATGTTTTCTTATACAGAGCTCCACTGGCAAACTCTCATGCATGGCGTCTGCTGACATTTATAGCTTGTGCTATAATAACGCTAATAGCTTGTTTTTGCTAATGCTACATTTTAGTAACTCTTCTTCCTAATAAAATAATTTTGTCAGCAACACAAACAGATCAAGTACTACGGCGTTCTTCAGCCTAAAGACTAGAAATAAAATAGAAAACTGACAGTCGTTGCAAAAGTTTGAAAATGTTTATCATCTTTTGATAAATTATAAAGGAGATTTGTTGAATATTCCAGTGTGGATTGTCAAAAGAAGTTTCTGTCAGATGAAGCACAGTTTTGGACGTGAATGGACTGATGAATATCTAACGTCATCAGTCCAGATATCCACAGCCTCCTTGTCTGCAGATGTGAAGTAATTAAGACTCGCAGTAAAGGCGGCGCCACAACACACAAAACGTCAGCTGGATTCGTCTACAGCTCGCTGTCGTTCTACAATAGGTGGCAGAAGAGATTAAACATGTGTCCCCTGGTGTTTGGCACAAGTATTCGACATGTTTTGCAGAGCACCTGTGGTTGTTGTGTGTCTTCTCTCTTCCAACCATCATGGGGTGGCATGGCTCAGTGGGTAGAGTGTTCATCCTCTAGCCCAAGGGTTGCCGGGTTGATCCCCAGCCATCGAGCTCATGTCGTGGTGTCCCTGAGCAAGACACCGAACCCCTAATTGCTCCTGATGGGTCTTGGTCGAGCGCCTTGCATGGCATCTTCAGCCATCAGTGTGTGAATGTGAAATATATGTACAGCGCTTTGGATAAAAGACCATTTAACCATCAGAATTTGAAATAGCCAATGTGTTGTTAACCGAGTTCTTCTGCATCCACATTGTCCTCGTTACACCATCAAAACTCTATGTGCTCTAGCACCGCAGTTAGCATCTACATGGAGAAGGTATCCAGGACAGTCACAGTCCATTTCATTCGCCGCGCACAGAGCTGAAAGCTCAGCAGTGTTATAAAATGTGCAAATAGGGACTATTTATTGCAGCTTAAACAATTTTTGCAATATCAATATCGCAAAGGCAAAAAGTGTGATGAAAGCAAATTATATGTATGTATGTATGTATATATATATACACACACACATATATATTTTATATATATACACATATACATATATATGTGTGTGTGTGTGTGTGTGTGTGTTTGCACATATATGTACAGCTACCAACTATACTAAAGGACAGAAGCAGTTGCCATTTCTTTGTTAATTGAGACCCGACTGGACGTTTGGTTGAAAGGACAATTTTGAGAAGGAAGTCATTGTTGCTGCCAAACAGAGAGTTGTCTCTGTTGTCCCTGAATGAGCTGCTTTGCCTGCATATTTATGGGACAACAAATGTAATGAGACTAAGGGAGATCACACGTGACAGCGACCTGGTTTTGCTTTACATTTCAACACGAATAAGGATTGTTATTTTTTGGTGTGTAAATGTTGCTGTGTGGATGTGATTTTGAGGCTTCAAAAAAAAGAACAACAACAACAAAGGGGTCTTCTTGTGGACTCAAATGCAGTTCCAGTAAAAACTCAGTTACATAGTCCCAGTCTGAAATAAAATCTGGTTAGAAAAGATTTCAGTCATTTAACTCAAAGGGTTCTGAGTGCTGCCTTGCCAATAGGCTATTTCAAAAAGCTACTTGAATTCAGTATATATCATCAAGCAAAATTAGTGAGGAAAAAAATAAAGTAAATAAAGATAATATGCTCCAAGTTGTATCTTGTTTAGTTTCACTGAGAAAATAAGCAATATAAAGTCCACCATCTGGGCATCTTGAAACAATCTGCCTCAAAATAGAGGGTTTCCAGCACAAATAACTTAATTTTCTTTTAACCTAAATCGATTCTTCCAATTTCTAGAAGTTCAAATGAGGCAAAAACAGAAGCAGTGTCTGATCTGTATGAAAGGCATCATATTTAACTAGGTAAATAATGGTTGGGTGACTGCATCAGCTGTGCTTCTTGACCCAAACTACCCAAACAATAAATCCGGCCATGTACACAAACTCTCAACACCAATTACTGCACAGCAACCCCCCTCCCTGTGTTCAATGATCTGACCCAGTCTAGACCTCCCCCCCAATAATTAGTAATAATTCCTTTACTTATTATAAATGTTACGAGCATTTAAACTTGTAGGATTTTAATCTATCTGTAAGAAACTGCTGATCAAATAAAACAGTTTCTCATAGATGGTGTGGTACAGTGCAAAAAGTATTATTAAATTAAAAACAAAAATGTAAAAAAAAAATCCTGTAATGGTCTCATTGGTGTACAAATAGCCATATCCTATTTAACTACTGGCAAACTAATTCATCACAGGATTTCAGATAAAGAAATTAAGAACCAAACAGACATAACTCTGATCTATCTGGACAAAAAGCAAATGGAAAGATACAAAAGAAAATTCAATGAAAATATACAATAACACAATCTGCAAGTGTTTACATTGCTCACGTTCAAACTAAAAAGGAAGTCGGGTTATGTTTCTTCAAAATATGTTGCTGATATTAATATTCAGAGAAAAAGAATTATTATAAAACACAAACCAACAATCACCCAGACTTCTGTTGCTACTTTCAGCATTTTTTAGGTCTCATTTTCTTAGCTGTATCCAACATGAAAGCACAACTCCAAGGAAAGTGCCATATAACAAGACTTTTAGAAGCTACACATCAGAGCTTTCACCTCCACAAGACAACCTGAACGCTGACATGCTTTGAACCCGTGAAGAGAGATAAAAGATGTCGAAGTGCAGTTTGAAAGGCTTTGCTCAGTAATAGTCTGGACAAAAACTCTAGATGTGTTCTATCAGCCGATGACAGCTGAGTCTGTACTGCACACCGACTACAAAGTAACACTTCAGTGTCAAAGCAGACAGTCCAGCATCCGCCTCTTAATACTGTCCACTGCAGACAGGAAATTTAAAAAGAACTAATTCTCACCTGAGAGTGGAAATTGGCCATGGTCGTCGTCTCGATGTCTTTTTTCCCGAGCACCTCCATCTTCACTGGAGAATTGGGGAACTTGTAGGAGAAGTAGTCCAGGAAGTCTGGGAGGTAGGATGCAGCTCCATGAATGATTCCCATCACAAAGCACGCAGCCTGGTTTTTGTCCTCACTGAACGACAGTTTAACAAACTCTTCTGCAAAACGCTCCATCTCAGCTGGAGACAGACAGGAGAGCTGCTCGCTGTAAGCATGCACCACAGATGCCCCTCCATTGGCCTGTTGCTCGATGTGGATCAGACTACCAAACTCCAGTCCAGGCAGACCTGACGATGGGGTGCAGTGGAGCGGGGAGCTGTAGCCGAGCCTGTCTCTGACCATGGAGGTGATGGAAGTGGAGGTGGCGGCAGTAACAGCAGAATCCTGATGGTGTTGTGGTGATGTGGTGCTTGGGATGAGACTGCCGCTGTTGTTCCCGTTGATTCGACTGAGGAACTCGGGCAGACCCAGAGTCACGCCTGAGCACACAGTCTGGCACGAGCGGTGATACATTTTGGGCCGGCTGTGCCTTTCCTTCACCCGCTCGCCATCTTTGTGCTTCTTTTTCTTCTTCTTCTTGAGTTTCTTCAGGAGCAGATCTTCCTCTGAAGTAGCCTTGAGCTTCTCTTTAGAATCTGTGACAGAGAAGACAAACCGTTTACACAGCAGGAACAACATTGTGCACCTTTTTGTCCCAAGCTAGGCTGAGATGTCAAATTTGATTTTCTGACACTCTTTTACATAGACACACTGAAACAATCTGCTTTAATGTGACTATTTCTAAATTTACTATTTAAGAACAAAACAGAATAATTTCCCACAACTATTATAATAATTTTCCATATGCTGGCAAAGTTATTCTAAAATCAGAAAGTCACTTTCCATCCTGTCTGTGTTAATCTCAAACTTACCTTTCTGAGGAGAAATCACGTCTCCGTTTTCTCTTGCAATGTCATGTATAGGCGGCAATTTGTAATTTTTCCACTCTTTATTCTTTTCCTTCTTCATCTGCCTGTCTTTCTCCTTCACGTGGTGGTCTAGGGAGAGCAGACAGGGAGCAGAAATGATGTGTCATCTATACTAAGCCCAAAAACTGATGAAAAACATTTCCACGTGTATAAACCACCATATGGGCCCTATAAATAGTGAGGCCTGTGGTACGGCAGATTATGAAATAAATTAATTAATCATTGTATGACATTTGTGAAACATATGCAGTCATATATGGTTGACATTTGATCATGTTTAAAGTGCCGTGGAGTGCAACCTGGTTGTGCTGTCCTACCTCTCTGTGGCATTTTAACGTCGCCGTTCTCGGTCTTTGTATGGCAGCTAGCGGGGCTCACTTTCTCCCCAGCGGCGGAGCTCCGCGACGCTTCGCCGTTTTTCTCCTTCTCCTTGTGTCGTTTCTCTTTAGCCTTTTTCACTTTGGGTGGTGAAGCGAGAAAGTTGCTGATTTTGAAGATTTTCCGGACAGGCGTAGCTGGCATCGCGACAGCGGTGGAGTGGCTCGCCTTGGCCGGGCCGAAACTCCATTTCGCTGGGCTTCCACAACTCTGCTTCCCGTTGTGTTTTTCCCCTGCGCATATCTCTCCGTTCAGCTTTCTGTGCTTCAGGCCCTTCTCCTCCACTCGGACCTTCTTGGGGGTCGGTGGGAAAATGTCGCTGGAAGACTGCGGACGGCTCTCAGGCGGCCGTTTTGCTATTAAGGGTTTAGGGGAATTTGTTTTGCTGTTCGCTGCGAAATGCATGGAGTCCACGGACTCGGCCATCTTGGAAGTTTCTATTTTTTACGGTTAGACGTAACTGGTGCGTGAGAGACAGCCAGAGGGCGGGGCTTACTAGGTTACGTATGACGCAGGAAGGAGGAGGGGGCACAGACAAGACTGTTTACAGCCTGCAGGACAAGAGGCGGAACCGTGCAGCAACACTGCTGCATTAATACCGTTCGGAACAGCATAGAGAAGCCTTTATGCGCTCCATTCCTGTTTTTCTCTGCTATGAAATATTCTGTTTCTCACCTCCACTACACAAGAAAAATAAATAAATAAACAATTTAACAGCATAAAACAATAAATGTAATTTTATTTATAGTAAAAATAACTAGATTTAATTTCTCTTAATCGTCAATGAATAAACATTTTTTTATGTATTTATCAAAACATTTTTTAACTGATTTATGGGATACACAACAGTTTTACCAATAAAGTGCAACACCACAAACTACTTTTTTGTATGGGTGGATTTTACAATTTGTTTAACATGTGACCACAAAAATCTATACATAAAAAAAAAAAATTAAATACATAAAAAGTAGACCTACTGCAATACACAACAAATGGAAAGTTTTCAATTACAGGTGAGGCTGCAGAAACATGAATTTGTTTGGAGATACTGATATAACAAACAAATTTAAAATAATGTAGCAACAAAGTTGTTCTTTACTTTGTTTTCTTTATTTTAATTATATGCAATTTAACATTAACTATATCAACTTAGCTGGCATAGTAACTTCTAAAGTCATCATATTTATCTATTCATAAAACATTTAATTTGTTAAGGTGCTTTGTAGACTGACAATGAATGTCTTTCATCAAAGTATTTTGGAGTTTTCTATATTATCATTTACATCAGTACATAAAGTATTAATTTATTTTTTCACAATACGTACCTTTCTGAATGGTGACTTATTCCAATTTATGTCTGATTGCTATTACTATTGATCAGATAAGATAAGATAAGATAAGATAAGACCTTTATTCGTCCCCAGCAGGGATAAGTCTAGTGCAACAGCAGCAAGACAGAAGGACCAGCAGTAAAAGCCACAAAAGAAATTATAAATAAAACAAAGTTGTTGTTGAGATATATACATAAATGAGAAGAATTAGGAAATAAAAAATGAAAAATGTGTTCATTATTTACAATATGTACAACAATAATTTATGATGTTTTTTTATTGTACATTTGTGTTTTTGGTCTACTGGGCGCAGTACTTGTTATACAGTCTAACTGCTGCATGAAGGAGAATGTATAACAAGCACTGTACAAGAACTTATACCACTAGGTGGCAGTAAAGTAAAGGAAATAAATTAGGACACATTATGCTCTTCGAAAATTGCATTTGTTGACTTTGGCACCAATTATTAAAACTCATGTGCAGGGAGGTGTTACTTAGAAATGTACTAATAAATACTGCTCAATATATTCTGGTTAGTCAGTAGTTTATTACGTCTGAGTTCAAGGTAATATAGTAAAAATGCAAATCTGTTATTTTTGTGACTTCTGTTCAGTTCTGATGCATTGTTCTTCTCCATCATCCTCATCACTTAAGTGTTACTCGCTTGTATCTGGAACCACAAACGTTGAATCACAAGATAGGCTGGAATAGCAATGTGCACAGTGTTCATCAGTTAGAAAATCGCCTTACTCTGAAATCACATTTATCTATTTCTTTTGACTCAAATTGTTCATTTGTTGAGTGCTGACACTTAGCTGCCACAGAGATGAAGACAGTCTGCAGCATAATCAAGTAAAGGTCCTTCTGGTTTTATTAAGACAAAACAGCACATAGACATCTATTCTTATAGCACTCAGGAGCAGTGGAAGCACATTTCCTAGTAAATCTGAAATACTTGTGTGCAAGTATTTCCATGTTATGTCACTATTCACAAGTACAATTCACAGTTAAAAGTTTCAGTAGAAACATAGGACACATTCACACTGTTAAACTTTACACAAACTTATTTAAAACACTTTAAACACTTTAAACCACTTTTAGCACTAAAATGTTGCTCAAACTTTCATACATTATTGATTATACTCCACAAGTGCATCCAATATAATCCCTCACAAAGGCAATTTGCATGGTTTCTATTGATCACAGCTGGTAAGCAAAATGAAACAAAATTCTATTCAGTGTGAACATCAGGATATAATGTGAAATAAATCTCTATAGCACATTTATAACACAATACATAGTAGAACTTATTCCAGTGACTGCAGCGGTAACCTGTTTCCATGTTATACCACTTCCCCTATTCTCTACCAGAGCAAGGATTCTTAAATACAAATTTCAAACACCGTATTAATGGGGTCCAGGTTTTTGGACTAGAAACAAATTGACCTGACTTTATCTCGTGTTGCTAACAAAGGAAATTAAGGCCAGATGTGAGGGACAGATGATTGTTTCACTTTTAAGAATGACTATCAGTCATTTGACAGATGAAAAACACTTTTACACCTGGCAAAGGAATGCATCAGTTACTGCAGCATTAAAGACCTGGCTACAAACAATACATGTGAATACGAGTGTGCGTCTGTCTCTGTGACAGAGAGAAAAGACAGCGTAAGAGGGGGACAAGGATGCTTTCACTCTGAACTGATACCCAGTGATTCACATGATTCGGTCAGGTGTTGGAACATTTAAAAGTTCTGTTAAATGAATGTGTGTTTATTTGCTGTTGGCATGCAAATGGTAAGTCTGGAAAATAATATTGTCCAGGTAGTTTCTTCCTTCAGGCAGGCAGACCGAGTGTGGTATTACAAGAGGCTGGCGCTGCCTTTCACAGTTGTTGGGTTCATTCCAGTTCAGCTTCAGCTGGAAATGGGACACTTATGCACATAGCAGACCAGGGTGACGACACTGGCTTCGCTGCCCAAACTGGATGGAGATGAAATATTCTGCCTGGAAGCCTAGGCTGCAAAGCCTGACCGATAGTCAGATGTTTGTTCTAGCCTGTATGGAAAAAATAGTGTTTACATGATTCAGGGCAGAGAGTGGGCCCAGCCAGCTCACTTTGGGAATTCAAAACACTGCATCCCAAGAGGGCACCCTAAGAAAAAAGAAAAGAAAAGCCTGCTGCCCATAAATGAGTAAAGCATGAAGTTTGGTATTATCAAGAATAATAGAAATAGCAGTTGTGCTCTGAAACAGCTGAAAACAAAATAAATTCATGCAGAATTACTATAACCAAACGATTTAATCCTTTTAATCTTGATTAATTACACTTCAAATCATTGGTCTCCATGCAGCCTGTCTGTAAGGTTAGTTTGTGGTGGCTAAGCAACGGATGTCTCAAATGTATGTTTGGCTGTGATGATAAAGATGTAGCTCTTCACTAATAAATCAATACGTCCGAATGTTCAAACTTAACTCTCTCAAGAGTGTAAACATTTCTCTCACACCATTTTTTAGTGTAGTGTTGAAGCACTGGAGTGAATGTGAAAGGACACTTGTTTTGGCTTTTATCCTGCCAACAGTTGCCAAATATCAAATGAGTTCATAGCTGTGTTAGAACAGGAGTAGGAGGATGAACAGGAATGAACCAGCTTGAGAATGAGATTCCCAAAAGGTATAAAACTAATGATGAAATAATTATTTTATTTTTAAAGCAAAGTTACTTATTTAAAATGTAAAGTAAAAAAAAAAAAAAAAAAAAACAAAGAAAAAGAAAAAGGCCCAAAGCAAAAGTATGGGTACCCTACATGGTTAAGATTTAGCAACACTCACTTGGGAAAGTATACAGCTTGTAAAAGATTTTTATTGCCAGCTAAGTCCTTCGGCTCTTGTCAGGGGATTTTCATCCATTCCTGCTTTAAAAAGCTTCTAGTTTTGTGAGATTCCTGTACCAACTTGCATGGACTGCTTTTCTAAATCACGTTCAGTTTAAGGGAACTGTGGGATAGTCTACTCTGGATTTGGAGATTTAAGGTCAATTACTCTGCTGTGGAAGCCATTAAATTTTCCTTTTGATTATTTAATTGTTTTACAGATAGCTGCATTTCACTCCCATTATTTGTTGCTAATGATGAATCTGGTCCCCATGAAACAAGCTGCAGTACAAGACCAAAACAAATTACACCCTATGCTAACTATAACAAACGACATGCTATATTTTTACTATTATTATAATAAAATCCTGTGCTATTTCTTAATCAAACTTACTATTGCACATTGCTGCAAGAAAGTTATAGCATTACTTCATCAGCCCACATTTTAAAATTATTTTCATTGTTTTTAACCAAAATCCATCAGGCTAGTTTAGATGTTCAGAGTTCTTTATATATATATATATATATATATATATATATATATATATATATATATATATACATACATGGTATATATATATATATATCTTTTTACAATCTTCTGCTGCTTTGTAGGCATAAAAAACCTTAACAACCCACGGTAAAAGATATCTAAAGATGCAAACATCCTGGGATGCCACATGCTTGCGTCTTTTTTTATTTATTTATTTTTTTTAATCTCTTTTACCTTTACATGCTTTCACAGTTTCTGTGTAGCCCTCTAGGCCAACATGAATATTTTAAGTTATTCCCTTGATCAAAGTTAAAACTTATACATTTCATCTAACAATGGCATTTAAACTAGTTAAACTCTTGCAAGGTGAAGTTGCTTGTGACATTTTATGTAAAGCTTTTTTCTTCCCTCTTAACTTGTTATTCATTTCTGCTTCCCACAGTCCTCCTAATAAACAAATGGGTTCCTTTGTCATTGTTAAAAAGACAGCTGAGAAATCTCTCAGCCTGTGCAAGAGACAAAACAAAACCACAAATGGCTCATGTTTCAGTCTAAAATTAAAGCAATTTAAGTAGTTTAACAAGCCCTGCAAATAGACAGATTTCTGGGAAATCAGACATTGGCACTCCATGCTATCACTCATATCTTATATCCTGTGGTGGGACTAACAATCTGCACCTGAGGGCTAAGAAACTAAAACCTCATTATCTAAACTCCTTGCCATGCAGATGCTTTTTGTTTTTCCTGATTATATAGACTAGACAAATTAATCAAGAGCTCAAATCTTAGATGAACGGACACTCTGTACAAAGTGAGATTAGCTGCTCCACCCAGAGACTGACTCACCAATTCCAGACACTTGTTTAGGATTAGTACTGTCCAAATAAAGACGTAAGGACATGAGATATTTCTTTGCTGTAGCCCTGCATTTTAATGCAGCTGCCCTCTTGAATAAATGTGACGTTGCTGACTTTCATTGTGCGAAAAATCAACTACAGCATGCAGCTTACAGTTAAATGAAATATGTTCTTACAAATGTCTGTGACAACATCTTTGCTCTGGCCCTAAGGTCAATATTTTTGCTTCAAATGCATATTTGACGTGCCGCATCTGTCACTCACATGTTTGCAGATGCACTAACAGGAAGCTTGGGAAGTGTCTGCCAAAGCAACTGTGACACACATGCATATTTAAGTCTGTGATTTATCATTACAGCATTGAGTGAGAATGCATGACAAAAGGTCTTTATTAAGTAATGTGACTACAATGAAGATAAATGGGGATGTAACAATAAGATTACAGTAAGACACATGCTTTCTAAAACGTGTATTTTATGACTGATTAGTAACTGTTACTTGTGCTTATAATGTAGAGAAGGCATATTTAACTAAATTACCACGCTAATGATCCACGCCTCCTGAGAACATCAACAATCCTCTCATTTTTCTGTTTTTGTTCCCCACCTGTTTCCCTCTAAAAGAGTCTCTAAGATTCACTTTTCTCTGCAGAGCTCCATCAGGTCCCCCTCCCTCCTATTCTCCCTCCCACCTCGTCTCCTCCTCTTACTGTCACTGTGGTTCACAAACTGAGTTGGGTGTTTTTACATTCTCTCCCTCCCATCACTTCACTCTTTTCTCTCAAGACGGGATGAGGTTAACAGTGCTGTGCATATGTGGGACTCTGCTGGTCTTCTCGAGTCTCTCTCAGATGACAGCAGATGAGGGAGTCCTCCTGGAGGATCAAGGATTTGGACCCTGCACTGCAACTCTGAGACCTGGGGGAGCGTGCAGTCCGGGGGAGCATGACAGCATGTGCCCTTACCTTTTCAGTTTGCCGCCGTTAACAGTTCATTTACCACAACAGCTCAGAGAGCTGGAGAAGATCACGCAGGACCTGCAGAAGCTGAAGGCCAGTGTGGATGAACTGAGGGAGATGTGCGCAGACTGTACAGTAAGCCAATCTGACAGAGAATGTGGAAAGCAAAGAGAAAGAGAGCATGAAAAGCTGAATGAAGATGAAGGTAAGAGTACACGTGACAATGGGAGGAAATGGATGAATGTGAGACCTGAAGAGAACGACAGAGATTTCAAACAGGTGGGTGGAAAAGATGTTGTTACGGCGGAAAAGATGGATGGAGATAATGATGCAGAAGAAAGGCTCATTCTGGATGAAAAGATGAGAAAGAAGTGGGAAACAAACAGAAAGAATGACAAAGGAGTCATAAAAGAAAATGAGAGAGAAAGAACTCAGACAGAAGAGACAGAAAAAGATGGAAAAACAAAGACAGAAGATGAACGGAAAAAAGACCCACCGGAGCAGACACAGATAAAAACTACTGGTGCAAATGTAGTAGATGTGATGAGTGAAAAGGTTACTGAGATAAATAACAGAGAGAAGGATGTAAAAAGAAATAAAGAGGAAGAAAGAAAGGACAATTCAAGGCGATACCAAGAGGATAGGTTGGAGAATGGAGGAGAAAGAACGATGACCACAACTGAGCAAAATAATGAGCAAATAAAAGGAAATGACCCTCAAATGTGGAGAGATGAGACAAAGAAAAAGGAGGAAAATATTCAACCCAAAGGCGGTGATAAAATAAAGATGTCTGAGAACCAAAGAGAGCATACAAATAAGGAGCAAGAGCAAGACAGGGAGGAGACAAGGAAGGAAATGGAAAAGGGAATAAAAAAGGTCAGAAATAATGAAAAAACAAAACAGACTGAGAGCACTGGAGAGACAGAAAAAAAGAGGACTATAAAAGAGGGAGAGCTGGATGAAAAGGGCACAGAGATGGAAAAAGACATTGAAATAGGGAGTGTGTGGAAAGATAGTGATGGAGAATTATCGTCCAGCACAAGAACTGAATGGGCAGACTTTGTTTCGATCAGCCCAACTTCTCACTCTACAACCAGATTAACTTCAAGGTTGGACCCCATGGATTCAATCAAGGCTAAAATCTTTACATCATCTCTTCCATCTCCTCCTTTGCCCAGTTCCACTTTAAGCTCAATCACAGATGTCAGTCATGACACAGAAGCTGTTTATGGACCAACCCTAAGTGCAGGGCCGGGAGCAGCTGGTTTTCCTGAGCCCCAAAGCCTCGATAATGAAGAGCTGGCCACAGCAACAACTACAGTGGGTGGCATCACACAGCAGATGACCAGTGGTGCTACTAGATCTAACGCTCCATCCATGGTGGAAGGTGGAGCCTGGTTCCAGGGTCACGTAAACTCAACTACAACTACCACAACCCCTCATCCAAAACTATACATTACTTCATTTCCCAGAGCTACCAATACTAGCCGCTGGACACCTAAAAAGAACTTGAGCTCAAACACCAAAACTGGCATGAAACCAGGCAAAGGACCAAAGCCTGGTGAAAAGCTTAAACCTGGAATTAAGCCTGAAGCAGAGCAAAAACTAAAAAATTCCAAGAACGATCATAAACCTGACCAAGCTCCTTTAGCTGACAAAACTAAATATAACCAAAACCAGAGGCCTTCTCCACATAAACCTACAACCAAGAAATCCAAGCCTGGCAAAGATTCAAAACAAACCCAAATTTCAAAACCTGACCAACGAACGCCACCTGATATTTTAGCCACTGATAAAAATCTGAAAAACTATTTAAAACCTCAACATAACCAAAACCACACAGCTGATCAAAATAAGCTGACATCTCAAAAACCAAAATCTCATCAAAAGTCTGTGACTCCTGTCCAAAGATCTACATCTACAACTCAAAGACCTCCGAGTGTAAACACAACGCTTTCAGACAAATATCCATTAATCAACAGAACGCATGGTTTTGACAAAGTTCCTGATCAAAACGCAAAACCTGAGAATAAACAGGTTATTTTTCTTACAAATGGCAAGCCCGACCAAAGACAGAAGCCTGAAAAAAGGCCACAAAATGAAGAAAAACCTAAATCCAATGAAAGGCTTGAAACCAAACAAAATCCCAAACTTGTGCAGGAGCCAGACTCTAAAAGAAGTCAAACAGCTATTTCTACAGCAAAACCTATCCAAATACATTTGCCCAAGTCCGTTGGTAAAGCTGATGAAAATCCCTCACAGGAGCCTAAATTTAATTTAGACTCAACACCTGGACAGAAAATCAAATCTGATCAAATTAATGAACCTTCCAAACCTAACAAAAAGCCTCTAACTGCGTCAGTAAATGAATCTGATGAAAATTACACACATGAGCCTAAATCTAATCAAGACTCCATCCCTGGACAGAAAATTATACCTCAAAATAATACATTTCCTGATCAGATACCTAAATCCAACAAGAAAATTAACCAGAAACCTCAACCTGAGCAAGAGCCAGAATCTAAGAGGACTGAAACAGCTAGGCCCAAACCTAACCAACATCTAACTGAGTTAGAGGACAAAACTAATGAAAGTCCCTCACATGAGCCTCAATCCAGTTCAGACTCCACACCTGGACAGAAAATTAAATCTGATCAAACTAAAACACCTTCTGATAAGAAGCCTAAATCTACCCTGAAAATCCCCAAATTTAACCAAAAACCCAATCCTGATGGAGAGCCTAAATCTGATCGGAGTAAAACAGCTACTCCTAAATCTAACAAAAAGCCTCTAACTGAGATAGTGAATAAATCTGATGGAAATTACACACATGATCCTAAAGCTAATTCAGACTCCATCCCTGGACAGAAAATTATATCTCAAAATAATACATTTCCTGATCAGATACCTAAATCCAACAAGAAAATGGACCAGAAACCTCAACCTGAGCAAGAGCCAGAATCTAAGAGGACTGAAACAGCTATGCCCAAACCTAACCAACATCTAACTGAGTCAGAGGACAAAACTAACAAAAGTCCTTCACATGAGCCTCAATCCAGTTCAGACTCAACACCTGGACAGAAAATTAAATCTGATCAAACTAATACACCTTCTGATAAGAAGCCTAAATCCAGCCTGAAAATCCCCAAATTTAACCAAAACCCCAATCCTGATGGAGAGCCTAAATCTGATCGGAGTAAAACAGCTACTCCTAAATCTAACAAAAAGCCTCTAACTGAGATAGTGAATAAATCTGATGGAAATTACACACATGATCCTAAAGCTAATTCAGACTCCATCCCTGGACAGAAAATTATATCTCAAAATAATACATTTCCTGATCAGATACCTAAATCCAACAAGAAAATGGACCAGAAACCTCAACCTGAGCAAGAGCCAGAATCTAAGAGGACTGAAACAGCTATGCCCAAACCTAACCAACATCTAACTGAGTCAGAGGACAAAACTAACAAAAGTCCCTCACATGAGCCTCAATCCAGTTCAGACTCAACACCTGGACAGAAAATGAAATCCGATCAAACTAATACACCTTCTGATAAGAAGCCTAAATCCAGCCTGAAAATCCCCAAAATGAACCCAACACCTGGCCCTGGCCAAGAGCCAGAATCGGAGCGGAGTGAAACAGCTACACTTCAACCTAACGAAACGCCTCTAACTGAGACAGTGAATGAATTTGATGAAAATTACACACATGAGCCCAAATCTGATCCAGACTCAACACATGGACAAAAAATGAAATCTGATCAAATAAATACACCTCCTGATCAAAGGTCTGAATCCAGTAAGAAAAGCCCTAAAATTTACCAGAAACCTAAACCTGGTCAAGAGCTAGAATCAGAGAGGAGTGAAACATCTACATCCAAACCTAACCAAAACCAAAACCCTGTAACTGTGTCAGTGAATAAATCTGACAAAAATCCTTTACATAAATCAAAATCCAACCAGGACTCAGTACGTGGACAGACACCTGAACCTGATCGAGATAAAACACCATCTGATCAAAGGCCTAAACTGAGTTGGAACATCCCTAAAATTAATCAAAAACCTAAACCTGGTCAAGCATTTAAACCAAACCGAAAACCAAAGCCCCCCCCTCGATACAGACCACAAACCAGACCAACAGTTAAGCCAGGACCAAAACCAGCAGTGCAACCAAAGCTGAGTCAGATAACAAAAACACATTCAGATCCACCTCAAATCAGCTGGACAGCTTCAAACAGCATTCAAAACTCTCAAACGGACATGCCACCTACATCTGGGCTCATAAAACAGATTGCTGAAGTGACTCATTCCCCAAGGGAAACAGAGTTCAGTGCCAGCATGAGGAAAAGCATTACTCTCGGTCCAAAGACCTCCAACAGGCTGGAAACTGGACCCAATCCTCACAGGCTTACAGAAGACTTCACATTGAGCCCAAACAGCAGGATTATGTCTGATCTGAGGCCACAAACAACCGGTCAGCCATCATCGATCCAAATGACAACAAGACCAAACAAAATCAACCGTGGGATCCTCCAAAGTGTTATCACTAGCACAAGTCCAGGATCCACACATTCAAGTCTAGTTGCCAAATCTGAAACCAGAATGCAGGCTAACATACTTCATAATGTGGAGGAAACCAGGCCTGCAACATCAGTTCCTTCCCCCAGCTCCCAAACTACCTCCACACTCAGCCCTGACTTTGGGTCAACGACCCCTGTAACCTCTGGGCCCAAGACCCCGGCCGCAGAGCTGTCCACCCCCAGTACACGAGAGCTGCGTGTCAAAATCAACCAGGTGGCTGCTTTCCTCAACAACAGTCTGAGTCCAAATGGGAGAACAGCAGACAGGTTTCTAAAAGAGCAGCCCAAGGGCACGCTGGGAGGAAACAGGCCTGACAAGACGGACCTTAAACTGCCAACATCTGAACCATCTAAAGGCAAGAGATTTTATTTTCATTGTAAATATGATCATGTTTTTTAAATTCTTTTAAATGAATATGACATATCATATAAGAAACAGTGTTATATATATATATATATATATATATATATATATATATATATATATATATATATATATATATATATATATATATATATATATATGTGTGTGTGTGTGTGTGTGTGTGTGTGTGTACATATATAATTTTAACCTCATTTCTGTTGGTCAGCTGAAAGAAAAACTGATACTCCCTGCACAAACTAGTCAGTGCAAATTAAAATGGGCTTAAAAAGGAATGAAAAAAATCTTATCCAACTTTACAATGAAAATTGACAATTATATTTTATTGATATTACATCAGTGGGGAAAGGGGATTGGAAAAAGCTGTATTTGTGTTTGTGACACGCTTCAAAAAGCAAATTGAAGAAAGAATTCGGTGCAAAAGTACCACACAATAACCTCTAATAATCCTCACATGATTAATTAGAATATAATTATGTGGTCTAGGATCATCTTTGTACCATACATCATGGAAATCATTTGTCAAAGGAGGAATCTGCATGCATGTGCAAAATGTGTGCCTCTGGATGATTGCCTTTAGTAGAGTGAAAACCACAACAATGCACGGACCCAGAGCTTGAAAACATCCTTCTATTGATAGCAGCTTCATTATTATTCTCAAGTGAGAGAATGAGCTCAGGCGCATCTGAATTAAACAACTGTCATACTCCTCATAAAGCAGTAACAGATTACATGTGATTCATATTTATCCAAACTATCACAAGGAAAACACACAAATTAAACTAAAGTAAAGTTATTTTAAAGTTACGATTTATTTGCTGTTCTGTTTTTGATTAACAGCTACTGTGGAGGTCCACTGTGAAAGTCGTCTAAAACTTTTATGGCGGGAATAGTGCAGTGACCTTTTGCTCTTGTGACCTTATCCAACACATTTTACAGCTACATTCCAGCTGCAAGATGATCGTTTCACCTGCAAGGTAGAAGCAGATGCAGGACCTCAGTTAATTACTTTGACAGAGTAGGGGATTAGAGGCTTTTGAGATTCCTTTAAAAGTATTTTTGTCCTTATTTTACAGTGAGGAGGGACTGCTCAGACCACCTGCTCAGAGGAGAAACAAAAAGCGGAGTTTACCTAGTGACCCCCGACCTCCGCAGCAGAGGCTTCGCGGTGTTCTGTGACATGAAGCGGGATGGTGGAGGATGGACCCTCCTGCAACGCCGACAGGACGGTAGTGTGAGCTTCAACCGCACCTGGGCGGAATACCAATCCGGCTTCGGAGAGCTGGACCGAGAGTTCTGGTTGGGAAACAATATGATCCACCTGCTGACCCGCGACAGGGACATGGTGCTGCGGGTGGAGCTGGAGGATTTCGATGGAGTGAAGGAATATGCGCAGTATGCGCAGTTCAGAGTGGCAGGTGAGCGGCTGCGTTACAGACTGACAGTAGGCGGTTACTCGGGCACCGCAGGCGATGCTTTGCGCTTCAACAAAATGTACGACCACAACAACAGGGCGTTCACCACTCCGGACAAGGACCACGATCGCTATCCATCCGGGAACTGCGGGGCTTATTACAGCTCCGGCTGGTGGTTTGACGCCTGCATGGCAGCGAACCTCAATGGAAGATATTACTTTGGAAAGTACAAAGGAGTCCGGGATGGGATCTTCTGGGGCACGTGGCACAACATATCAAAAGAGTATTACCCCACTAATGACAGACAGTCTTTTAAGACAGTCAGAATGATGATCAGGCCTAAAGACTTTGCACCATGAGCTGTGACAATGTTCCATGTCACGTTGGAAAACAAGCAACAAAGACTTCAATTCAACTATAAGACTTTAATATACTCGTGACAAGTTTTAATAAGGCTTAGGCCATTGTACTCCCCATTTACTCTGTGTTATTAGCACAATGCTGCCGCCTTGTGGTGATAAATTCTACAATATTATGTTGTTTACAGGAAGACAATAACTGAGAATGTACATAGTTACAAAGAGTCAAGTCCTGGTTATATTATATCTTTTTTTTTTATCGTTATTGAAAATATATTTTTGTCAAAAGCAGGGGAATTTGTGACAAGCTATTTTTCTAGCTATCACTGAATGGATCTGACGGGTAGCCTATATAGAAAGAATTTTTATTTTAACTACAAGGCCAGTTGATGGTTGGCTCAATGTTTTTTTTTTATATGTTTTATAATAAAGTTTGTTTGATGAAGATAACTTAAATAAATGTAGCCTAAAATAGCTTTGCAACTTTTTGTTTGGTATTTTCTTGTTTTTAATTCCCAAACCAACGTATAAAAACACTATCTTTAACAGAAAATACCGTTAAATCAACAACACCAAATATACAAGATTTTTCTGCTATCGAAGTAATGCTGCAGACTTGCGTAAAGTTACCAAACTACAACTCCCTATAGCCTTTGCAATTTGCCTGACGTAACCCATGACTTGCACACCAGTATCTCTTGATTGGACAAAACCAAAAGAGGGGCGGATCAAAGTTTACAAAAGAATGCACATCCGGTCTGTCAAGTTAAAAATAAAATTAAATGAAATAAAATAAAATAAAAGTAAAGTAAACAAACAAGTAAGCGTGCCCTGAAAAAGTTATTCAAAAAGATCCAGAATTAACATGCAACATACACCTTTGTGTTAGGTCTGTGTTAGGTTAAAACAAACCTAACACATTATATTATATGATGCTGATTTAATTTAAATGGCATATTATTATTATTATTATTATAATAATAAAATATTTTGTTTGTATGTTAGGCTACCTAAGGGGCCAAATATATTTCTGTATTAAAACTTCACACATTACCAACACAAAGAGTGTAGGGGTAAGAGGAAGGTTATTTAACTTTTCAGTTATTTAACTGATTTTGATAACTGATATTTAAGTGATAGCTTTTCCCTCTTGTACATATCCTAGCGTTTAATCTTTTAGCAATTTTAGTTTTAGTGAAGATTTTAGTTTAAAAATCCTAACCGGAAGCTGGAGATCTGTATTTTATCACGCTTGGTAGCTGCGGTGACCATGGTTGTTTCTGAAGGTACATGTGGATTGGATGACTTTAGTTGAGGAGTTTGTGTGGTACCAGAAACAACGAAAAGCGTGGGTCACCGGTCAGGTCACCGAAATGTTTTGGACATCAGTAGTTCAACGAGGCTGTGTAGGACTTCTCCG
Organism: Melanotaenia boesemani; assembly: GCF_017639745.1. NCBI lineage: Eukaryota > Metazoa > Chordata > Actinopteri > Atheriniformes > Melanotaeniidae > Melanotaenia > Melanotaenia boesemani. Next base: position 30,110,530 of record NC_055691.1, read on the forward strand.
CTGCTGGTCCCTGACAGTCAGCCCCAGGACTCTCACAAATGTACGGTGCCCTCTTCTTACTTTCCGGTCTTTCTCCAGTTCTGCCTCCTTGTTTGCAACGCACGAGGAGGTCAAACCGTCTCCTCTGCGGCAGTGGGCTCTGGTCGTGAGCCCGTTCGCCACAGTGCGAGCCCATTTAGACTGCAACATTTCCATCCGCCCGCTGGACCCGCACGCCTACCCCGAGGCTGATCGAGCCTTCATCACAGTCCACGGGGCTGACACTGAGCAGGAGGTATGTCTGGACCACTTACACGTGCACTATGACGAGAAGAGCAAAGAGCTGCTGATCTCAGCTGAGAAGATAAGCAGCGACGTGTCGATTACGATGGATGCACCTATCAAAAGTAGTGAGTGTAAATAAATTAATTATTCAGTTATGGATAAAAACTCGACTTTACCGTTAAGAGACAGTCACTGCCTCACCACAGAATACCCTACCTGTCATTCATCCTACTGAGTGCACCAACTTGTACATCCTTTGTCAGACCTCTTCATCACTGCTGGAGGAAAAGGCAGCGTGCAAGTGAAGAAAATGGAGTGTGATATCTGCAAAGTGCAAACTAACGAAGGTAACTGTTTACTGCACTCTGTTAAGGTGAGTTTTGGCAACATAAACTCAAAGTTTGGGTGGAAATCTTAAAATATATATTTATAGATTTATTCTGGTAGATTACTGATAAAATAATTTGTTTACAAATAGATGATCAAGCAGACCAAACAGTTATTTAAGAGTTATTTAAACAACTCACCAGTGGTTTATATAGACGTGGTTAAAGGAATTAGATGAATCCATTTCTTAATTAACCTTTTTACACATTAGACCTATTTAACCTATTAAAACAAAACCAAAAAAAAAAAAAAAAAAAAGAAAATCACAATTTTAAAATGTTCTACTCCATTGGTATTTGTTGTTTTTCAGGGTCATCATGTTGAGGTGCAATCCCACGGAGGGAATATTACAGGTGTGGGTACAATCCATGGCAATGTGGACATAAGTGCAAAAGGAGACAGTGTAAGCAGGATAGTGTTATTACAAATCATTGGTCTTATTTGCAGTAGTCAATAGGGGCAGCAGCCTTATGCAAGTGTTAGCACCACTGAACTGGGGGAAAAAACACTATTAAAATAAAAAAAAAAAATCATCACTTGCCTACATTCCTGTGTCATGATCATATTTGTTCTTGCAGGAGGTGAATGTTAAGAAGCTCCAGGGCACTGCAATGAATGTTTCAACCGAGAATGGCCCTCTGAAGGTCAAAGCTATCTATGCCGAGTCCAGCTGTGTCTCCTCCTGCTCCGGGAGAATCGAACTGGGGCATGTACATGGTGAGAAACCACTGTCATCTGTCCTTCATCCCAACACAAGCATAGATGTTCATCCATACTGAATGTGTGGTTTGTGCTTCAGCCAAACTCAGTGCAGGGTGAAGAGGGAAGCAATGGTCAAAGAAAGTAATTAAGTATTGAACAGCAACAACTACACAGAGGCGAATAAACAGAATACAGCATGGAAACAGCTATTATTATCTTCATTCTGATGCAGTCTTCACATGACCAGAACAACAATGAATGATGAGTTGATTGAAGAAAAAAAATGCTGATTATATTTTTTCACAATTTAATTACAGACATGTTTGAATTTTAAAAACAGGCTCCAAAGCCTGACAGACAAATGCAATAGATACTGAACAATTATTCTGAAAGTAGTCTTAAAATACAAACTTTTAAGTTTGTAGTGTTCATAAACTTAAAGGACTTATTATTATTATTATTATTATTATTATTATTATTATTATTAACTAGAAGCACCCAGAGAGTCCAGAACTCTGCAAAGTCATTGTAATTTTTATATATTATTTGCTATTGATTGTCGGCATTATTTTGAGTTAGAAGCTCTAATGGCAAAATTATCCCTAACTCCCCATAGTAAAGAATCCTTCAACAAAATTCCTGGATCTAGGCGGTGACAAAATCTAATCACTTGTACCTTATTCAGTTTCTGAGATTTCCTGAAAATTTAATCAAGATCTGTCCATAACATTTTGAGTTATGTTGCTAACAAACAGACATACTAATGCTGCTGAATACATGACCTATAATAATAATAATAATAATAATAATAATAATAATAACAAACACAAACAATACATTTTCTTTGTAATGCACTTTACATTTTAAAAATCTCAAAGTGATAAACAATCATAAAAACAATCAAACAAATAAAATCAGTTACTGTCATAAAAAGTGCGAAACAAAAAGGTTTTAAGGTCTTTGTTTTTTAAGTCTCTGTGGTCTTTGGAGCCCTCAGATGGTCAGGAAGTGAATTCCAGAGACAAGAAGCTGCAGAGCAGAAGGCCTGGTCCCCAAGGTTGAGTTTGATCCTGGTAACATGAAGCAGGGATGAGGTTTTTGAGCTGAGTTAGTGTGATGTGGTGTGTTGGGTGACCAGCTCCTCGAGGTATTGAGGAGCGTTTGCACGGATGCACTGGTGGGTGAGGAGACTGACCTTGTACTGTATTCTGACTTGGACAGGTAACCAGTGGGGGGAATGTAGAATTGGTGTGATCATATTTTTGGTTTTTGAAAGAAGTCCTGTTGCACTGTTCTGAATGGACTGCAGTTTCAGAAATTTCAATAAGGAGTGAATTACAGTAGTCCAGCCTGCAGGAGATAAAGTCATGGACAGGCAGGTTGAGTGATGAATGGAGATTTGCAATATTTTTTAGATTAAAGAATGACGTTTTGAAAAGGTTTGTAATATGGGAGTTGAATGAGAGGTGAGAATCAAACCAGACACCGAGGTTGTTGTCAACAGAAGAGGGAGCCTTGTCCAGAAAAGGATATGGCTGTGATGGAAGATGAATGGAGCTGAGTGCCAACCAGTATGGTCTTAGTTTTAGAGCTGTTGAGTTGAAGAAAGCTCTGAGTCATCCATGCCATTTATCTCCTCCAGAGGCAGAGCGAGTGGGGAGATTGATGTTGGAGATGGAGTGGATGGTGAAACAGAAGATGGGTGAAGGTCTGTTTTTCTGTAAAGTCGGGTATCATCAGCTTAGCACTGAAAGGAGATTCCATGAGAGCTGAGCAAGAGGAAGCATACACGGTTTGAAGAGGTTGGGGCCAAGGACTGATCCTTGAGGAACGCTGCAGATATGAAAATTTGAGTTTGCTGCTATGGAAACATTTTCAGTCCTGTTGGAAATGTAGGACTGGAACCAGTTAAGAGCACTGTCACAAAGCCTGATGGTGTGGTGAAAGCGGTTGAGAGGGATGTTGTGATCGATGGTATCAAAGGCTGCAGACGGATTAAGGAGAATGAGAAGAGTTGGTGAGCCGACATCCGCTGCCATCAACAGGTCACTGGTGACCCCGGTCAGGGCTGTTTCAGTGGAGTGTGCTGGCCAAAACCCGGACTTAAACTTTCAAACAGATGGTTTGATTAGAGACGGTCACATAGTTGTGCAGCAACGACTTTCTCTAGATTTTTAAGGGTGAGTTTTTTTCCAATAGTGGTTTGATTATGACAAGTATCGGTTGGGATGGAACACAACCAAACTGAAGGAAATGATTGATTATGGAGGTGATCAGTGGAGCAGCAATATAAATGTTATCCATTAACCAAAACACTGTGAAAGGGGTCAAGTGCATGTGTGGTGGGTTTCATCCTCCTGACAATCTGCAAAATCTCCTGCTGAGATCGGAAAGAAGCAGCAAAGTGGCTGTGAAATGTAGAGATATAGAGAAACAGAATAATGTGCATAGACTGATAGAAAACATATTCTACAGGATAACTAGTGATAACCTGGAGTAATCTGTATCTGTACCATTTACTGCACACTGAACCATGTAGGACTTCAGCTGGAGAGTAAAGAAAGGTGACCGAATTTCAGTTATATTTATTACTGAAAGACTTTCGTAGATCGTATCATTGGCATAATGTTCTATGGACAGAGGAAAACAAAGCAAAATTTTTTAGGAATGGAGAGCAGCAGTTTTTTTTCATTTCAGACAAAATAAAGTAAATAATGAAAAGAACACCTTAGCAACAAACAATCAAACATGGGGGCGGTTCCAACATGCTTGGCTTAGTTGTAAAGGCATCGAATGCCTCAAAATCATATCACCAAAACACCTTAGAGATACAGTAAATGTATCACCTAATTTTAGAAAAACTAGGGCTGACAGGGGTTTTAATAAAATTTTGAAAATCTAAAAGAGCTTGAATGCATAACAGTGGAAAATCAGCAGAAATGAACAGCAGATAGGAGCGAGAAGCTCTAGATGGCTTGAAGAAACATTTAATGGGTGTTTTAACTAAAGCTTCTGCAATCAAACAGAACTGAATGTTGTTTTTTTTTATTCAATAATCTTGTGCATTTTTCTAAAATATTCCAGGTATACAGATTTTGTTTATTTGCATAAACTTTTTAATTTTAAATTATGCATTTGAAATTCTGGCTACCAGTAAGTCTGACCAGGACTGAAAATGTAGATTTGCTCCTTTTCAAGACACCAGTTCTTGGAAGTTATCCGTTTGGTCATTTTACAGTTTTGATTATCTAAATCTGCTAAAGTTATAATAATGAGGAAAACTGTTTTTCAGAACTCTGTGACCCACAGAGCCAAAGACCAACTTTAAAGCTGTGGATCTATTACTAATTAAGTTTGAAGCTATTTTTTATGTGTAGGAATTTAGCTTAATGCAGAAAGAGACTTTTCTTCATAAGAAGAGCTATTGCTGTGATTACATCATGACACACAGCTGCTTTAAGTTAGGTTGCTTGGTAAAGCAGGATTATAGTATGTAAGGAATCTCGGGCTCAGATCCAGAGTTGATTTAAGTTCAATGTGGTTTCAGTTCATCAGAAATTACCCAACTATTTTGTTTTGAAATAAAGGAGTTAGTTTTAGACAAACAGTTATTATGTAGAGAAATGGCATCATCCATTAAGAATCTTAATCTCTTCCTGATACACATGAGCCTTTCATTACGGAATACATGGAAACACTTTATAACCTCCAGCTGTGCAAGTTTTTAATTCAGTGTCTGTGTCAGGTGGTCATTAACAGAGTTTTCAGCCTTGTTATAAATATTACAGTTTACCCACTCGTAGTTGAAAATAAATGTTTACTAACTGTTAAATCTTACTTTGTGATTTTATTCATTAAAGGCAACGCTACAGTGAAAAACATGTCTGGAGATACAGTTATAGGTAAGCAGCCCGACTGAGTGCACAGTGACCGATGTATGGTTGCTATTTATCAGAGGTCTGTAGGAAAGAGAAAAACAAAAACACATGAGGTTTCTTTGCTTTTGCAGATGGTTCAAATGGTTTCCTGAAGGTTTCCTCCTACAGCGGAGTCATTGATGTCTATGTGGGAGATGGCGGCTCCGCTGAACTCCAGAGTCAGGAAGGTAAGCATGCAGTATAAGAGCAATATTTGCCACTCTATCTTTTGGGTTATTTCTTTTCATTATCCACCTTTCTGTGTCTTATGTAGGAGCCTTGAGTGTGCGTGTACCATCCTCATTAAGAGCTGGTGTGGAACTCTGTGGAGTGTCGGTGGATATCAGCCCAGAAGTCGTTCTGCATGGAGTAGAAAATGACACCACTGATGGATACACCACACTCACTGGTAAGCTTTATCTGTCATTATTTCACTTTATAATGCCAAGGTAACAAACTAAAGATTTCAAAGAGTAAAGGAACACCAAACATTGTCTCTCCTGTTTGTGTTTCTCTCAGGCTTTATCAATGGAGAGTCTCCAGTGGAGCAGTGGGTTAAAGCCCGGGCAGACAGAGGTTCTGTCAGACTGAGAACACAAAGCTGGTTCGACTCACTAAAACTAGGGAGCTGAGTGACAGGATTTCTTTGTTCATAATGTTGTCACTGCATTGGGACTTAAAATTTAAATTCAAATTCAGGTTTTACTACAACCTGTTCAGCTGAATGTTATTCGATGAATTATTTAACTCAGGATATATTGTGTGTATATATAATGAAGAAAGAGAAATTTATTCTAATGTGTTTTTTTTAATGGTGTGCTTGTGTTAAAATCACTGTATGTATGATGCCCCACATATGTATCCCATTGAATTTGGGAGACATACTGTACTCTATGTGCTGGTTTGACATCAAGTGTCAAATTATTTAAGTGATTGAGTGTAAGTATATTTAAGTTCCCACAGAGAACTTCTTTATGATATTTCTTGAATAGTTATTGTATTTAAAGTCTTAACAACAGTATGGAATAGTTACTGGTATCAGGAAAGTTCAGTTTAATAAAAGTCAAAAGTTCTGATGCATCACAGATGAAGTGTCTTTCTTTGTTTTAAACTTTATGAAAAATTACATAAACTATTGTAAAATTTAGCAAATGTAATGAAATGAGATATAATAGGTAAAAATTTGGTTAAGTGCCACCAATGACTTTAAATTGATGCCTTCCTGGTGAGGTATTCTGGGGATATCCCATAGAAGGAGACTCCAGGGAACGTTGAAGACACAATGGAGGGGCTGCACCTCTCAGCTTGCCTTGTACACCTCAGGATTCCCCCGGATGAGTTGGCAAATGTGGCTGGGGAGAGGGAAGTCTGGGCTTAAGTGGTAAGAAAATGGATGGATGGATGTCTAAAAAAAAACTTTTTTGTGATAAAGTATGCAAAAGTGTGTCTAAAACAAACTTAAAGTTTAGTGATGTCATCGGATGGTGAGTGTGTACGTGCAGGTCTAGCTGAGGGCTGATTGAGCGAATTGATTGCACCTGGAAAAACCAGGTGCCCATTCTCCGATCAGTCCCCCGCCCCCTCCAGGTGCGATCACTTCTCTTAATCAGCCCTCACCCAGACACGCACCCGATGACAGTGACATACTTTATAAAAGTAAGGAAACAATACCACAGCATTGGTAAAAGTTAAACAACCCTGTTGTAAAAATGTCCACATTATTCCAACCTCATTTAATTTAGAGCAGTGCATCGACATTATATAAAATTGTGAATCTAAGAAATTGTTAGACTAAATACTACTTTCAAGTTTAATGGCAGACATTTCTTTAAAAAATACAATACATTTATACTAACCACACGAATTTAGGGATGTCTGTGTGAATTTATGGAAAAATGTAATTGTGAATGTAGGGCATTTAAGTAGAATCATGCAATGGTAATTCTTTAATCTCAAACAACTTATCAAAAGAAAAAGCTTAAGACAGTGGTGGGTATCACAATATAAAATGCCAGTGTCTCAATAACTTGTCACATGTTAGGCGTCTTCTTGGTCTGATATAATCTGAACAGTATGATGAAGAGGACTGTTTAGATACAAGCTGTTATTTAACTAGACATTTGGTGGTTGATTCATGGTTCACATGCTCCTTTTTTATTTTTAAATTTATTTATGTGGTAGTCACCTTATGACAGAGCATGTTACACAATTGTACGTGTGCATTCAAAGGTTTAGAGAAAGTCAAATTAAGTTGACCTGTGAAGTTTACAGTGCAGTTTAGGTTCATTCTGATATACAAAAAAAACAAATGTCCCTAAGTTTTTGGGAGAAGTATATATGTTTTTATCATTCAGCATCTAGGGTGCCTTCACATATTGTAATACTGCAACATGTGGTTGTAAATCTTAAAAAAAATAGTCTTACAACTGACCACTAAAGAAACTGTAACATAAAAGACTGAAATCTTGGTCTGAATGAGTTTTTACACCATTACAGTGAAGTCAGCTATACTCTCAGGCATGTACAGCAGTGTGTCAGTAAAGCAATCTAACAGATGGGAGTGTGGACCTCTATTCTCTACCAGTACAAAAAAGAGGGAGAGAGAAAGAGAAAGAACTGAAATCTGATACTTAAACTACAGATTCACTGTTACTATATGGATTATGCTGAAGGTGTGCTCGACAAAGTGAGTAATGATCCAAAAACAACTGTTTTATTGCAACTACTACTACCAAAAACAGGGTGCACAATATGAGGGGTACTTTTAAAACTTGAGTTATTTAGATCTGTTTATATGTATTTGCTACATGTGTCATCATTGAGTGCTTCTCAACTTCTTTCCAAGTATCAATAGTCTTGATTGATCTTGTAACTGAAGTCCAACCACAACCACAAGTCCAACAAACCATCATGAAGGGTCATCGCTGCTGTACTCCCAGTACGAGACACACGGCTGCAACTTTAAGGCAGCTGCCCTGAGGAAAGACAATAAAGTTTATAATAAAGGGGTCTACCTTTGCAGTACTTCACCAAGTTTGTGGCTTTAGTGTACCTGGAAATGCCGCTGCAGCAGTTCATCCTGATGGAGATAAGTGGAGGACAAATTCTTTCCAAATGTTGTAGTGTGCGATCTGTGAGAAGAGCACAGCCACTCACGTCAAGCTCTTGCAGGTACTGGGATCCAGTTGTCAGATACTGCACTGCCATGTCTGTCATCTGAAGTAGGATAGAAGCAAACAGATCACAAGAGACTGGTGGACATTTTGCCTTTAGTAAAATAACATTTAACTGTTATAGGAATGTGTGGACGCGTGTGTGTACCTTGGGGCACCCTGACATCCGCAGCGTGACCAGGCCTGTGCAGTAGAATGAAAAGGCTCTGACAGCTGCATCAGACAGAGCTACACAGCGAGAAACATCAACATGTTCCAGGTCTCTTACATTCTTGCACAGTTTCTGCACAACAAGGAACAAAGGACATGAGATGTGTGATAAAAGAAAAAAGAAGATAAAAGCATTACTGATAATAAAATAACAGGAAACATGGCAGAAATGGGAAACTGAATACAAAATGTACTGATACTTGTCCTCGTTCACATCTGCTTCTAGGCACCAAGAGAAAAGGAAAAACCTCTTTTCTTGGAAAAACTTTTCAAGGTAACACTTTAAACTATATTAGCTGTTGATCTTAGCAAATTCTGAAAAAGGAAGTAACCTTGAGTCCACTCAAAACTCTTAAAAGATAGTCATGAGGATAAAGATTTGTACCTCTATGCCAATGTCTGTGATATATACACACTCAGCAAGTACTATCTTCTTCAAGGGAATTGTCTCGAGCATAGCCAGTCCCTACAAACACAAATACAATTACACCGACTGTTCTGCACAATGGCCAGCTAACTTTATTTTAGGAGTGTGTGATGACAAAGTTAAAAATGGAAGCAGTACCTGGTCCTGAATGCAGCAACCTGTGATGTCAAGGGAGCGGATTGAGCTACCACTCAACCACTCCAGAGCCAAGTCAGTCAGCTTCCCACAGTAACTCAAACTGAGATGGTAGAGTTGACTCAGCCTGATAGCACAGAATACAAAAAAATCTGCTTCATAATGTTGTTGACAAAGGCCACAATGAATTAAGTGTATTTGTATAAGTCATGTTGTGGGGATAAAACCCTGCTTAGACACAAATTTTCAGGTAATGTTTTGAGTTCAGGTTATTGTTGGATCAGGATCAAATAAATGGACTTGGTAAATGGACTTGCGCTTTACACTACTTATCACATTCACCCATAGGCACATCGACCTTCCGGTCGAAAGATGACTGCTCTTCCTCCTGAGCTACAGCCGCCCCAAATAAGCAGTTATTGTTTGGGTAAAGCAACATTCAGAAAACTAATGTATTCTTAAGTGTCAAAATCATGAGAGTGCATCTGTGAAGTTATACTAAATACCTCTGTGCAATCTTCATGACGGACATGTCAGTTATGCGACTGCACTGACTGAGATTCAGTTCTTGCAGTTTATCGGCTGAGGAACCTTCGGTCAAGTACTGAATCCCAACATCACTCACCCTGAAACACAGAATGCCAGATAACATATTAAAAAGGGATTAAATCCATAACTACAGCTTACACAAGCACTCAGACCTGCTGCAAAGCGAGATGTTCAGGTATTGCAGATTTTTGAGGGTGGCCACAGATCTCAAGCTGTTATCGGTCATTCTTGGGCATTCTGCAGCGTGAAGTCTGCAGAGGTCCTGCGAGCTGCTGCACAGGGCTTTCCAGCTGATATCAGTCAGTTGGTTGTTGCCTAAAGCAGACATGGAAGAGGAAGAATAGGTGGACCAGTGTACAATCTTTCACCTTTGGAAATGAAAGTTGCAGAATCTAAAATGATCTCACCCTCTATGCTGAAAGTCTTTAGTTTGGCTGCTTCAGCAATGGCTTTAAGAGCAATGTCGGAAAGATGAGAAGCATCCAACAGAGAAATGGAGGAAAGGTAGCGACATCTGGCAAGCAGAGCCTGTCAGTGAAGTGGAAGATAATGGTGAACATTGTGCTGTAAGGAGAAAAGTGTATGGCCACAAAGAACATATTCCATATGCATAGCATGACAAGGCAAATTCTTTTCCAATTTATTTCTGTATCTTGGTTTAACATTTCAGATCATGTGATGTTTACTCTGTCTAACACCTGAAACTGTCAATTAGAAATTACTTACCAAGAGACAACTATCTGACAGAGTTGGCATGTCATTGATCACAACTTCTTTGAGTGATGGGCATCCATCAGAAATGTATCTAAAAGCATTTACTGTCATCTGGGAGGAGAGGGAAAAACATGTCTGTGCTGAACTCTGTATCGACCAACTGGATGCAGTCATTTTAGTTTGTTTGTTTTTAATTCCTCAAATTTTCATGGCCCCATAAAATCAAACCAAACATCTGGAACATCTAATGAGCACCCCCAAACTAAAGCATGTTTTAACTTGCAGTCGGTGTGCAATGTGCATATGGTGAGTGGGTGGGCCAGAGGTGGCTGTGTAAGCCCAACCCTCTACTTGGTTGCAGCTGCCTTTTTTGACTCTCCCAGACCTTGAGATGTTTCTCCATTTGCTCTGAGTGCGAATGCTTAACAACATAGTCAGAAACAAGCGTGGACACGTGCAAACAGAGAGAAGTGACAAACGCTTTTTCCTCTCCGCTGGAGAAGTTGAGTAGTTTATATACCAAACTAAGAGGACATTAACAACTGACCTGAGTACAGCCGGACAGATTGAGGTGGATGAGATTGTGGCACCCCTTTCCTGTTTTCAGGTATAGAAAGCCTTTATCTGTGATTCTGCAGCAGTATGCCAGACTCAGGTACTGAAGACTGAGGCAGTTTCTGTTGAGGAAAAGACGATCAGAGGTTAGAGACAAGAGATTTGTGATTGTAGCATTGTGCAGATTATAGTTGGTAGCTTTGTTATTCTTACATGCGAGTACATGTTGTACAAAAATCTTTCTTACTAGTCAAATTTAAAGTATGTGGTCAAATGTAAAAACTTTTTAAAACCTAAAAGACAAAAAAAAAAAAAAAAAAAAATCTGAGCCTGCAAATCTATCAACATAGCAATCATACAATCCAGCTGTTACGAGAGGAACATCTGTTTCTCTAAATCATTAAATTGGCCCTGACCACACGGATTTTAAGACTTGAAAAACAAGCTAGCAGAGGGCTGCAACTGGACAAACAGAAACTTACATAACTGGAACTAAGAACAAGAATCCAGATACTCAAATTTAGAGCATAAATCTATTATAGTGACAAGTCATTAAATCTGTTTGCCATAAGTGGAAGTGTACCTGGACAGCTCTTCGAGAGTTTTGTTTGTTATGAAAGTGCATGAAATATTCAGGTAGAGCAAGGAGGGACAGCCGTCAACTATCCTCTGAACCACTGCATCCTGTAAAGAAGCAGGTTTAAATGTTAAAGCTTCCCTCAGAGAAGTATTTGTCACTACAGTATAAGAAAGACAAAATCCTCAGCAACAAAAATTATTAACATATTTTTCACAAAATGGACTAATTAACTATAATTCAATAAGGAGCTGGATTAAACTAACACAACTGTTAACGGTTTAATTGTCAGTCTACATGTGGTAAGAAGAAGATAGATTTTCCTCTAGATTAAGGACGTATTCTCTTAGCTACAAAGCTCCTGCATATTTACTCACTGTAACATTGAAACACTCTGACATGTTGAGCTCCTGCAGATTTTTGCACTCACCTAGAAAGAAAGAAAGAAAGAAAGAAAGAAAGAAAGAAAGAAAGAAAGAAAGAAAGAAAGAAAGAAAGAAAGAAAGAAAGAAAGAAAGAAAGAAAGAAAGAAAGAAAGAAAGAAAGAAAGAAAGAAAGAAAGAAAGAAAGAAAGAAAGAAAGAAAGAAAGAAAGAAAGAAAATCAGAAGCTATATTGGAAATGCTTCAGTATTTTTTGTTGTGATATGATAAAGTAATATAGAACGTAATGTAAGATTTGTCCTCTTCCAAAGTGTTATATTCTTGGAGGGTTCTTGTCTCCTACATTATTTACTGCCTCTACATTTTTCCACAGGATAAATTAGCAGCTGTGTTTTGTCAACAAAAACACTGTTGGCCTTTAACCCATTACTTCTGTTTCCAAGCCTGAGGACTTTCGCCACAAACTCCTGCTTTGGTTCAAGCACTTGTTGCTGAAAAACACAGAACCCTGCAGTGCTCAGGATGCATGTGATCCACTGTCTCTTGATAGCCTCTCTGCTCCTCCTGCTACTCCCATCTGTTGAGATGAAAAGACCAGGAAAAGGCAGAGGCCTTAAAAGAGCAAGGCACAAACTTACACGGGAAAAGTAAGGATTTTCTTTTTTCAGTAATTCTTGCAACCCCATCTTTTGTAGGCTCAGATGAGCATGTGCAAATTATGAACAGCTGAAATTTATCTTGTGTTTTAACAGAGTCAGAGTGAGAGGTGGTAAACGTCACAGCCGATCAGGCCCCGCTGGATTTGTGTCACATATGTGTTCTGAGTCTAAAGAATCTGGAAAAGTGTTTGTGGATTGTCAGGACCAAGGTCTCACCTTCATCCCCCCCTCAAAGGCCTGGTCTAGAGCACCCAAGCATCTCCTTCTAGCCCGGAACCAAATCAAAGTTCTCAATGATGGAGCCTTTCTTGGATATAAGAGTTTAAAAAGTCTGGACCTTCAGCAGAACCTGATTTCTAACGTGGAAGAAGGGGCTTTCGAGGGCCTGACACGACTAACAACCCTTCTGCTGCAGCACAACCGCCTGGGAACGCTCAGTGAGGAAGTACTCATCCCCATGTCAAATCTTCACTACCTCCGTTTGCACGATAATCCCTGGAATTGTCTCTGCCCAATGGAAAGTCTCATACGTACTCTTCAAGTACCAAGCAACCGTAATCTAGGAAATCATGCCAGGTATGCAATTTCACTAGTTCAATAGATCCACAAGTCACTGAATTTCTGAATAATATTCAGTCTCCAAACATCTTCTGCTAGGTGTGCAGAGCCCATCAGGCTAAAAAACAGGAGGCTGAAGAATGTTGATCCTGAGTTACTATGTAAAGAACCAAACTCGACCAGTGACCTAAATAGTGACCTTGAGGATCTAATGGGCCCTGCAGAGCCCAGTCCGATTCGCAGCAAACCAGATGCTATCGCACTTTGCCACATCTACATTATTCCTGAAATACTGATGGACTGCAGTAACAGAGGCAAGTTCATAATCAGCCTTTTACTTTCAAGAATCACTTTGACTAAGTGTTCCATGCTGTGAGTCGCACTGTGTCTTCAGTAATTCATCACACAAGGTTCTTTCACAATAGAGGGGTGATGAAAAATGGCTGACTGTTAGAGATGAATCATTATCATTTTGCATGCCTAAAATGCCACTTCTCCTGGAAAGACATTTGACAAACCACAACATTTCTAATTCAATGTCATGATGCTTGCTTTGGTAATCTGGTTTATTTTTCACCCTATAAAGTTGGAAAAATTGGCGGATGAGTCAGAATCAAAACATTCATATTTAGCCAAAGAATAAATTAAATTAAATCATGTGTCACTACTTAAGTTCTCCTACTGGCAGAAACCCTGGATTTTATGAAGTTTGCAGCTTGTGTCTCTGCCCTAATTGTGAAACCTAACCTGATTTATTACAAGCTTTATTTTGACAAATTTATGCACATGAAAAATTAAGCAACCATTTATTATTAGCAGATATAAATAACCAAATGTAATTATTTACAACCTTTAGTACTGTAACCCCTTCTTCTATTCGTTCAGGTCTAACTGAGGTGCCCTCAGGTATTCCAGAGGACGTTGTTCAGATTGATCTCTCCCATAATTCAATCCATCATCTTAAACCCAGAGATTTCCAAGGAGCAAAAAGCCTGAAAGTCCTTAACCTCAGTAATAACAATATGGAGCACATTGACACAGGTGGGTGTCATCATTTCCACACACCTATTACAATTAGTGTATATAACAGTCTGTGTAGTACTTAACATAAGCTGTAATATCCAGGAAGAAAATGTACATATCTGCAGTTGTGTTTATCTTTATATGATAGACAACATGTGGCGAGTCAAGAGGTTGAGAACAGTTATACAACTTCTGTTTCTATTTTAAAGATACCAGGCATTCTGCCATTTATGTGTATACAGTTATGATGGGGACTCTTAAGAGGGCTGCAGATATAAAGTAATCACTGTGCTCAAGTGATTTACTTCATTTTCACTTCAGACTCAGGGGAACTTAGCCTTTGACGTCTAATTTAAGTTTGATTGCACAACTGGATTTTACATTTCTTTGTTAACAGCTAATAACAACAGTCTGTATATAATTATTCTAAGAAAAAAACAAATGGGTGGAATGAACATGTGTGCCTATTTTCTCTCTCCAAGGTTCCCTTTCTGGGCTCTTGCACCTTAATGAGCTGGACTTGTCACACAACAATCTGCATTTTGTTCAGTATGGAGTTCTTGAAGATCTTTACTTTCTGTCACAGCTAAAACTCAAAGCAAATCCCTGGGTGTGTGACTACAGGTGGGTTATTTTGCTCAAATCCTTACAAGACCTTCTGTAGACAAATACAGTGACTAAAACCCTCTGTTTAATTCCAGCATCCACTACATAGTGTACTGGCTGCGTCTGCACCCCAGAGTGAGGCACTCTGGCCTGCTGTGCCACTCTCCTCTTGAATATACTGGCCAAAGTGTGGAGGAGTATGTTCATTCCTACAACAGAGATTGTTCAGACAGACAGCATAGCATAACAGTTCCAGACCAAACAGACTCTGAGCTTTGGGACACACTAATGGAAGTACAGGGAGAGGTGGAAGAGGAGCTGGAGCCAAGCCACTTGAGAGCGCTACAGAAATACCAGATCATTAGACTGGCATGAATCAAGTGAAAATATGACCTAATATGTGACTTTATTAAGATACTTTGTTTACTCTTAAATAACCTCCTTTTAGTATTGTAACACAGTCTGTATCAGATTGACAAATAATTTTTTGTTGTTGTTTTATTTTTTTTGTCAGTAAAGAGTCACTTAATTAAATGTATGAGAAATAACAATGTGATGATTATGACTGTTACCATAAAAGAACATGACTTTTACTGGGTTATACAAACCCATGGACACTATAATAACAAGCAATAAAATCAGGGCAAACTCACTGATAAACTTTAGGCTGGGCCATTTTAAAGATGTGCAGCAACGCAGGTTGAGATGGATCACAAATGGACGGTAATTCTGCAGAATTTGCCTCGTTGTGCTGTCTGTTATCCAATCTTTCCCCGATGAGAAGTTGATCTAACAAGGACAAAAACTGTTTCAGCTATAACTTTCAACATTGAAATGAAGAAAAATGAACAGGGATTGCTGTCTCAGTAGACCTGGCTCCACAGCATGCCTGACTGGATGATAGATTTCCACATACAACATACTTCAGCGCAGTTCAGTCGGTCTCTTAGTCCTAAATACTGAAAAATCTGAGAAAAACAAAGAAGAAACAACCACGTTTGAAAACTTGTAAAGATTTATGACAGAAATCTAGACATAAGCAGTGACGCAAATTTCATTCTGAGTTATTGTTATTTTGTCTTGAGGGTTTTAATTTTACATAACTAGCTGCTGACACCCAGACAGGGTTTCACATCTGCCATTTTTTAAGGCAGCATGATGTGAACAAGCAGTTCTGCCTGTTTTCAAACATAGACATACTGTAGAGCAATTTATCAGAAGGGTTATTTTAATAAAACACCAGGGCAAAGCAAGCAAAAATGATCTCCCTTTGCCAGCAAACATAAATCCAAAAGAAACATAAGTGACATCTGATAAGTGCAAGCAGTCAACAACTGGTCTAGTTTATAGTACTCTTAAACACATTTCTTAATACACTGTATGTGTGTAATACTTTGACATTTATGAAAACCACAATAAGCTGCAACTTACTTTAATTAACAACCCTGAAGGAGACAGGATTAATGTTTACAGCAGAGTCCACTTAAAGTCTTATGTAAGTATGATCTCATCATTGACTGCTGAGACAAGGCAGCTGCTGTAGCCCTAAAGCAATGACCTAGCTGAGAGTAAACTAATCAGGTTAATTAACTATGTAAAAAAAGTAGCACAAGAATGATAAGTGCTATAGAAGATTTACCTTCAGTAAAAGGCTGCTGGGGAGCACTAAGAGTCCACTATATTCCTCTGTGATCTGGAGATCCTTAATGCCAGTTTCAGCAAAACTCATGTCCAATCTCTACAAGATTCAACAGAAACAATAACTAGTGGGAAAAAAGGTGAACTGCCATGTTAAAATTTTAATTAGAATTTCAAATGTCATACCTTAAAGTATTCTTTTGTCCTCCTTGAGTCCTTTGTAACAATATGCCAAGCGGCTATGATGCGCTTGAGGCAGCCATTGTTTACAAGTATCTCGAGCTTGTCAATGGCAGCTAAGTTGAAAATAAACTGATCATCAATAAGTTCACATTTGTTAGTAGTTTCTAGTTAGTTCTTTGCCATATAGCTTGATCCAATTCCACATAATTTTTATGCATAAAAGCAAAATTAAGAAGACTCAAAGGGGGAAATTGAGTCACAGGACTGGGGGTATTCAGCAAGGAAGAAATGGCTGTCAGGAAAGACTTTAATTCTGGACACATTTTTATCTGCAGTTTCTCAAGCTATATCCACGAGGGCTGGCAAAAGAATTCAAAAACCATTTATTCATTCATTAGAAATTATTCACTCATAAATACTTTTCACCTACCAGCCTTTTTCTTCTTGTGTAATTTTAGCCAGTTAAACCATCTGGTGAGTATGATGCTTTGGCATTTCTTCTCAAGATACTTCTCCGTCATGTCCATCTTCAGAGTCAGCTCTATGTTATCCCTCCTGCTCTGCATGATAAACCTCTTCCACTTCCTGTCACCCCACAGAAAACACAGCTCATCATTAATTCAGTGACCAGGTACACAGGTATGCTGTAAGGCACACTGCCTTCATTCAACAAAACAAGAATTAATCACACATAAATAATATCCATTGATTAAATCTATTCATCATTGGTCCAATATATTTATAATTGTGATTATTTCATTTAAATCAGGAGAGCAAATTCAGGAAGAGAGAGCAACTGACAGGGCAAACAGCTA
This sequence comes from Melanotaenia boesemani, assembly GCF_017639745.1. Lineage (NCBI taxonomy): Eukaryota > Metazoa > Chordata > Actinopteri > Atheriniformes > Melanotaeniidae > Melanotaenia > Melanotaenia boesemani. Next base: position 30,128,004 of record NC_055691.1, read on the forward strand.
AGGCTGGAGATAACTTATGACAGCTCTAACAATGGACAGGTGAAAGGCGACCTGTGAAACAGAATATCCTCACAAACTTGACCACTTGCTAGCAACGATCAAGAGAAAGTGGTTAAGCTCCTGAACACTTCAAACATAGATATATTCAAGACACAAAAAGACAGAAGAAAATCCCAAATCCAGCCTTTGGAATAACTATTGCACCTGTGTTTAATTAGACAGATTGTGACAGAGCAAGCTGCAGTTTTAATCATCAGTTGGCTGCAGGTGGACTGTGTGGTTGAACTTATTGTCATGGCTCTTCTACTTGGGTACATGGAATTTCTGTCATTTATAATTTACATTAATTTGTCTTGTTACATAATTTACTTAAAACTTTTTTGGTTTTTCAGGGTCTCTTGGCTTTGCTTGCTGTTATGGGGATGCAATTGTTATGTTTCTCAAAAAGGTAAGTGTTTCAGTATTGTTTACCTGGATTTAAAAAACAAAAATTAATGTGATGTTAATTCTTTGATAGGTTACAATACTGCTCATGGAAACAAGAACCCACAGACCTATAATCAGTTTAATCGTAGAGAATCTTTCAAGGATAACTATATAGATGAGAGAGAAGCTATGAGACAAAAAGGCTTTGTTTCACTCCAGACAGAACCTCTATTCTATAAAAAGAGGCATCGTGTCAGCCCAGTTGGGGATCTCAGAAAAAATATGCCGCGAAGCCAACCAGACTTGGTACATAAAGCAGACAAGTTGTCATTGATTCATGTTGACCATGGTGACAATGAACTGTGGAGTAGACGGGGTGCCAGCAACCAAATCTCAGATGCACGCAACTCTATACCTGCTGCTGCTGACTCTACTTTAAATTTAATCTCCTCCAGTGGTTATGGCAAGCAAGTGTTGAATCCACCGTCAACTCCCTACCATCAACATGATTTAGCATCGAGAAATTTTGTTTCAAATTATATAACCAGTGGAAGTCTTCCTGACATAAATGATGGCCTTTTCATAAGTGTTTTTAAAAATCAACCTGTCCAGTCAGGCTACAAACGGCCACAGCCAATACAATTTCCTCTTGTCTCATCTGGTGAAGAGTACTCCTTCAGTCACCATAAGGCTGCATATCCTGATGAGCATCTACGAAGCCCATCTCAAGATTTCAGCTACTTTTCAAAGACGCCAAAAAAAACATCTCGCAAAAAAGTTTCATCAGTGGAGAATCAAATGTTTTCTGGTGGCTTCAAACACCATAAAGGCCTCCACAGAGAACATCAAGCTTATGTCCCTTCCCAACAAAATCCACCATCTTTGGATTCATTTTCACCAAGAAGTCAGTTCTTTGCAAATCATGTGTCCAAAGAGAAAAAAAAAACAGTCCCAAGTGCTCGATGTAAACCTCAAAAACAGGACAGGTTTACAGTGACACTACCAAGCTCCTCCTGTGGCTCAAGTAGACACTGCAACTACATTAAATACAACAAGGTTGACACTGGTCCCTCCACCTTGACTGCTCTGACAGGAGATGAAAAGAAATCTCAACTTCACAATCAAAATCTAATTGCTGCTTTTCAGGAGCCAAATGATTACACTATGACCAAATTCAGGGACAGAAGTTCAGCATGGATGGGTATGGCTTCTCATGGAGCTAAAAATCAACTGAGCTCACTATCTGCTGATGACAGATTCCTTCTCCAACATGGTGGATATGAAGATGCTGTGAGAGCTGGCCTTGTGAAGCCCATAAAACAACTAACAGACCATCAGATTTCTCCAGACAGCATAAATAAAAGGTCCATGAACTTGGCCTCATGGCCTTCTATGCTGCTGTCTGAACCCAAAGGCTCTGATTCTAACTGTATATTTTGGAAGAACACAAAAAGCCCTCCTACAAAGAAATCCCAAAAGTTGACACAGTCATCTGTAAATGCATATGTTCAGTCTAAAAACCGCTCTGCTAGAGGTACAGCATATATGTTGAAGACCTGTTACACACCATATCAGCGGGCTCAAGTCAAGAATGCCAAACACACGTGGAAACTTGCTGTAAGGCAACACATGTAAAACACCATATCCCACAATGCAAAAGGATTGGACCTAAGAAACCAGTGACTTTAAATGGTATGGAAATTGTCTAAATATTGTTTGTGAACATAACTACTGTACTTTTCACTTAAAATGTTTTAAACAGTTTTTTTTCTTTTGTTAGGATCTGTTTCCAGCTGCAAATCAGGTCTCTGTTGTTCTACGCTCCACAAGGATTAGTAAAAACTGGAAATATTTTTACTTGTCTTATCACATGGGAAAATATAATTAACAATTTAATTGTTTCTGTCAATAAAAATGGATTCTAATAAACATGAAATCTAATGCTGTTTGAAAATGCCTAATACTGTAAATTCTTACATTTCAGCAGTACTGCAGGCCTACCTGAAGCATGTGGTTGTTAAATTCTTTCTGTAACAGGAGAGAGCCTTCTCAACCAGATGAAAGGACTCCTTAAAATGAATCAAGACCAACAGTAAATATAAAAGCAAAACTACGTTGAGCCAAAGTAATTTTCCCCACAAATTTTGTCTTGATTTCATGAGACATGTATGCTGTTCTACCATACCATGTTTTCTTCTGGGTCAGCAAAGTTATAGTCCATAATCTTGTGAGTCAGAGATGCTTTTGCACAGCGCTGTTCTGCATCATCAACAAACTTGTACCTCCAAAAAAAAAAAAAAAAAAAACTTAATATAATTATAAACTTGTGTGTTAAACTCATATAATTTAGCTTGATTGGGTTCTATTTATCTTTAAAAAAAAAAAAAAAAAAAAAAACCAAACTGGGCAATTGCTGCTACAATATTGGGAACTATGGACAAAAAAAGAGCACACAGACCAGCTGCTCTGAAAAATCGTCGAATATAATAGCAAAAGTCAATGTCAATCCATGTAACTGAACAATGTTTTAAGCAGTGAAAAGTAAGCGAAAATATGAACTTATTTCTTTACTCGTCCAGATTAGGTGTATTTCAGTGGGGTTTATTAGTAAAATAAATATAGGGAAAGGGAAACGCGCTACATACCAGTTGACAGCTTGAAGATTCTCGTGTCCTTGAAAGGCCATTAGAGTATTTTTCAGAAACTGTATTGGGTCATTCGGACATGACAGACATGAAGCACTCAATAAGGTCTGAAAAATAAAAAAATGAGGTAATTCAGGAAAATACTAAGGAGGCAACTGTCAAAGTAAACTGAAGGTGCATAACTAGTGCAGATGATTTCAGCTCATTTTATATCATCTGGACAAGTTGAATAACGTTACCAATATTTCTAGTTTCTAACCTTGTATATCTGTGGCAGGTAGTGTTTGAATTCACACATTTCCAGAACTTGCTCTGTGTCTGCCATTGTTTCAGGTACCTCCTTTAACGCCGACTGTTTTTATGAATGCCGATCTATTCTGTAATATTTTGCCTGTTTTTCACTTAAAACTAATCGTTGCTAGGCAACGGGTTAATTAAACTTGAGCAACTTTAAATATTGGACAACTAAAGCGTTAGGCAGCAGTTTTAAATGTCTGTTATAACATTAACAGTATGACCTTTAGTACATACGTAGCTTTCAGAAAAGAAATTACATCAAGTGCTTTAACATTTCAAATTACACTATGTCTTGTTAAATTACAAGTGAATAGTTAACTATGTTTTGTAAACTGAAACGCAAGTAAGTCACTCTGCGAAAGTTTTGGGCGGCCACTTTAAGCTGTCTGAACAACGAAGAAAATCATTGTTGACAACTGTGGCTTGTCCGCAAAGTTCTTTAGCTTTACAACAATGAAAACGTATATCTCTTTTTGACTGAGGTGTTTAGTTGTTGCCTGTTTATGTTAATTAAAGGGACGTACTAGTTTACTTGTAAGTAAACAGATTTAACACGAAAACGTTTGAGAGCATCATTTGCTATACGCGAAGCTAGCAGAGATTAGCTAAACAAAACATGGGTGACGGCAGTGTTGTTCCAAGGATCGGCAACATGAAAGCTTTGCTCGGATTAGTTGCAGGAGCTGGTGCTTCTTATGGGTTGTACAAACTTATTATTTTCAAGAAAAACAAGAAAATTGTTACAAATGAAAACACCGGTTTCAAGAGCAGTCAGCAGAGTGATGTAAAGCTACAGCCTGGAAGCCTGTTGGCCAAAGTATCCGGACTGGATGTGATCTGTTCCCGGCCAGGAGATGTTGCATCAGGTAAACCCATTACATTGGACTACACAAAACGCACGTATACTCAGTGATGAATTTCTTTGATCAATCCAGCAAATTAAATACCTCCTAAGCAATATCTTAATGATCTAGCTCTCTGCCAGTCACATGTTGAATATCAAATCTCTAATAAGTATTAACATGGAGATCCTTTGACAGCAAGGGTGGGACCCTTCCTGATGTAATCACTAAGTAATATCAAAGACTGACAGTATTTATTATTGTGTCAAAAGGTGACATCATCCACCAGTCCCCCAACAATCTGGAGCCACAGCACTTGAAGATGCTGCTGTCATGTCTGCAGACCAGTGACAATCCATCAGACAGGTGTCGAATCCTCCTCACATTAGGAAATGCTGCTGCCTTTACTGTGAATCAGGTACACAAAATAGAATTCCACTGTAAACTTTGTTTATTGTGGTCTGTTCTCTAGGGACTAAGGTTTTTAATTTTAAGAAGACATATAACTTCAACTGAGCCATTTGCCACAGTAACTGTGAACCTAATCTTTAAGCCGACAGCTATAAGACCACTTACAGTTTTGACAGCTCCTCCTTTGTCTGAAGCAGTGGACAATTTTGTTCAGTCGTACAGATGGTATCTAACACATATTAAAACACCTTATTTTTAGAACTGGACGCCTTTAGAAAGAGATTAAGAACTCTTTTTGAAACAGCCGATTAGTCTGCCATCAGTGTAATGTGGATTCATCCTCAGCTTGGTGTAACATTGTCTTAATATAGAAAAACTCGGTATGCTGGATAGTGACTTATGAGTTTAAAGCTTAATTACAAAATTTTATTTGAACTTTAATGCAGGATAAATGTCCCAGCACAGTGTAACTGGTTGACAACCTGTAAGTTGTGTTTTTTTCCACCTTTTCAGTCATTTGTAATATAGTGAGTGTTTTCACAAAACATAAATTGAATCATGAAGTAATGTAGTTTTGACAGTAAGCTATGTTAAAATATTTAGACTTGCTAAATAATACAGTTGAGCACTTTTTAAAAGTTTATTTAAATGAAATGGGCCTAAATGAACAGTAACTTGGAATAAAGACACTTTTTCAATTAATACTTAAAATAGTGGTGTAAGTTAACTATCTTATTGGTGTCATCTTCAGGTGTTTCCTGAATTTTGACTTAAGTTAACACTGACTAAGAAAGATATTAGAAAAAGAGATCTACGGTAATATGCAAAAGGGTTGTAGTTAGAAAAAAATAGACTGGTAAATGATTGCGTGGACAACAGAGTGAATACTTTATCAACCCCTGACTACATGTGATTGCTGTGAGGTTCAGCGTTTTATTTACCTGTTAGCATAATAAAGGTTAAGCTTTTAATAAAACCAAAGGTCAATAACAAATTGTTAATATATCGTTAAAAACAGTTTGTTTTCTAATTACTACTAAAATAGCTCATGTTTTTATTATCTTAGAATGAACATAAATGTGCCTACATATTTACTACGGTGTTTCTGAATGGACAAACAATTCTGTGTGAAGTGAGAACCCCCAGAGCTTAAAAATGGCAACCCCCCGACTGTTTGATAGGTGCTAGACCACCATTTGGGATAAGCTATGCCTTAAATGGCACAAAGTCCACAGTTTTCATGTAGTTACCTTTTAATGCAGTCATTACTACACTAGATCCACTCACAGATAAAAACATGTTTAAATTTTAGAATTATATTTTTCACCATCTGTCCACAAGTCTGTCATTTAAAGTAATTTTATGACCATCTTTACCACTAGATGTCAGTAATTCTTACACACTTGACCTTTTTATATCATTGTCAATGCTCAATTGAAAAAAGCTTTCTTAAATCACCTATGAATACACTTAATCCAATGTGAACAATTAAACCAACTTTAATATTTTGTTCTTGAATCAAAAACCGACTTTCCCATCTCATGGTTAAAGGACTCAGTTTAAGATTGCAAACAGTTTTATAAGCCTGTATTTGCCTTGGTTATTTTTTGTTTTTGCCAAGACAACATTTTAATGAACTGAAAGTTTGGTATATAACTTGTTGGTTTATCTTTCTTTGCACTGTTTTTTTTTTTTTTTTTTTTTTAATTCTACTTTATTGATCCCTCAGAATCTAATTCGGGATTTGGAAGGGATTCATATCGTCGCTGGTTTCCTTTCTGATCCTGTAGCAGAAGTTAGGGTGCAGACTCTGAACGCTTTAAATAATCTGTGCATGAACATCCAAAACCAGGAACACATAAAGGTATGTGTGGCCTTAATCACGATTCTACAGAGTAGTTAAATTCAGTTTGTTGCTGCTGTTGCATTTTATGTGTTGAAGACATGTTTAGATTAAAAAAGAAGAAGAAGGAGAAAAAGTATCATGTCTTATTCTGCAGGTTTATGTGCCACAAGTCCTGGAACTGATTGAAATGTCGCCTGTGAATTCGGACCTTCAGCTTGGTGCTCTGCGGCTCCTGACAAACCTTTCAGTCACAGACAAACATCAACATTTGCTGAAGGAATCTGTGAAACTTTTATTGTCTCTGCTGGTTGTGAGCAATGAAACCTTACAGGTTAGTCTTGGCAATGATGGTAATATGTCATGTTTAAGACCAAATGATTGATCTTAAAAGCAATAAATGATCATTATTTGAAAAAAAAAAACCAAAACAAATTTACTGGAACTTGAGTGAGACATTTGGGAAAACTGTAGCTTTAGTTCAAAGGTAGTCATGGCCAGTAGGACTAAATGAACCATATTTGATGCACTTGTCTTTGTTTTAGGTTCAGACACTGAAAGTCCTTGTGAATTTGTCATCTAATCCTGATATGATGGATGACATAGTTCAAGCTCAGGTAAGATTAGTAGGAGGAAAATGAATTCTTTATCTTAACATTCTTATGTAAATCAACCAGGGTTGTTTTGCATGCTTTCATATAACAAAACAGAAACTAAAAATGGTTTGGCTTTGTACTAAGAAATCAAAACAAACCACATTTCCCTTAATCTAATCTTGTGCTTTCTGCCCCAGGCACCAGCCTCTGTAGTGCTTCTGTTTGACGAACGAACAGCCCCTGCGGTTCTTCTGCGACTGTTAACATTTGCAGGGAACTTGAAGGCTTGGAGGCCTTCCTCACAGGTGGCTGATGAACTAAGGCGGAAACAGGATTGCCTCTTCCGGGTCATGCTGGATGAATCCTCTCAGCTCCACAGCAAACTGGTCCAGCTGCTTTCACACCCTGACAGGGAGATTCAGGCCCAGGTTGCTCGCATCTTGACATAGACTTCCCGTTATGCTCATGATTCACCTGCCGATTAGCTTCCACCAAAATTTTCCAAAGTCACCAACCAGTTTGATCAATATTGTTGCCACAACCTAAATTATCTGTTCCACTTCACCAGCCACTCCTTGATTTCTAGTACCTTCAACTGCTTTGAATAGACAAGCAGTGTGGGACCAGAAAATGGAATGAAATCATTCATTCAGTAGAGACAAAAGAGCCCACCATTTTCTGCAGCTACGATTTTTCAACACTAGACTAGTTTCCTCTTGAATGTCCACAGTGCCCTCTTTCTCTTCTGAAACTTTAACCTCAAATCTCTGAAGATGTTTTCCAGGTGAATTTTCTGAATCTAACCCCACTGCCAAAAGTTTTTTTTTTAAAGAATGTTTCAGTGTGACCCGTTTAGCATGAGTCTGTGGTTCAGTCAGTTAGCTGGAGATTGAAGAGTTTTTTTTCTGCAAACTTTGATATGAATGGATGTACTACAGCTCCAGTCCTTGCTTGTGTATTAACATGTTGGATTTAAGGGAGTTTTTTTGTCTTTAAATAAATCTAAACCTTGCTCAGTATTTTTTAATTTGGGAAGCATCATGACTTTCAGTGGACCTAAAAAGATTGTTTGCTACTTGTTCTGTGACTGTGTGAAAATGAGGGGCTCAGTGACTTTAAAGGGAAAAGTGAGTTGATTCGTGTGAAGCAACTGAGTAATACCTGGGTGAACTTTGAGCTACCACAGCTGCCTGAAAGGATCCATCCAGGATGTGCTCATGACTTTGAATTCTTCAGCTTGTCAGCAGGCTCCTGCAAAGCCTCCTGTGAGAAGCTGGGGGAAGTTAGAAGGGAAGAGGATGTATGGACTGCTATGATTGTGACACAAATACAATTCAAGCACTGACGCAGCTTGAAAGCAATGTGGAATTGATAGTCGTATAATTAGGTTAGCCATGATTATTGTATTTAATGTTAATCTATGAAATAATTATGTATTTGCAGCAGTGATGAATGTGAAATACAAGCCTTGTTGCCATATTAAGCTATGCAATAATAAGATGGCTGATAAGACTGAGCCACATGTGTCACTGTTGGACTGGAGCTGTGGATCCGTGTGCAGACTGTGTCAGTATTTACAGAGGGGATGGTTGGTGGATGTGCTTGATAAATGCAGGATTTTCTTTTCAGTTCAGTCCAGGTGTATAAAAATGCTGCACTTTTTTATGGTTGGACACCTGTTTTATTGAATCCACACCTAAATATTTCTCAGGTGATGATAGTTTACCAGAATAACATACGGCAGGATGCTGACTTGTGACCTAGTTTATCATATTTATTGAAAGAAGTAGCTGAGCATTTTTCTTGTAAAATTAAAAATGTTTGAATTGTTCAATAAATACCCATTAAGACACATTATTGTCATCCACATTTTTCTTCAGTTCATTTTAAATATTTAAGTGTGTTTTATACTGACGTAGCCATATGCAAATACTTTTTCCTGTCTTTGTGTAGTGGTCAAGTTTTAATTTTTGATTTTTGCCGTACTTTCTTCATTCAACAAATTCCATTTCAAGTTGTATGCTGTTATATTTACATATTTAAACTTAAGTCTCAACACTTTGTCAAAAAAACTATTTTATTGTAATAATGTGGGGAAGTCTAAAGATGGTTGCTGTTTAGTAATCTCTCCCCATTCCTAAATGTCTTCCTTCCATATTCTCAACACGCATCAAAATAACATCAATGAAATGTTGAGTCCAAACTTTATGGAATTTATTTTATTATTTAAAATAAAAAATGGTAGACATTGTAAATTTTAGATCAAACACTGAGTTGTTTTATAGGAATTTGTTTGAATTTGTATTTCCCTTTGTTTTTTAAAAAATTATGAAAATGACATTTTCACTCTTAAGTTGTCTTAATTACCACTTTCTGCCACATCAAACCAAAGCCTTGAAACTGACCAGATACCGACAAAAGTATAACAATAAACTGGATATATTGATTAGTTTTTATTTAAAGGATGCCTCCTGGTTGCTCCTGCATATCATGTGTTAAACTGACCAAAAGTAGTAGACAAATATAATAGGTACAGTGATTTATAATGATGCGTATAAAACATTTGATTTTGGTTGAATGTTTTTTGTTGTTTTTTTACACATCCTCTTCAAGTCTGATACCAACGTGATAAATGGTTACCTAATGGTTTTAATACTTGGGAAAACGATATAGAACTAAAACTCACCAGGAAAAAGATTAATCCAGTTTTGAGGGAGAAATTTTAAATAAGGGGCTGAGTGATAAACAATTCATATAACTCATATCCAGACGATGCATGAAAAGTTTGTGAATGGGTCACTTTTAGACAGGCTGTGATAAAAGTAAAGTCTTGGTGTAGAAATATCAAACAGCCTCTCCTCTGTACTCTGCTACAACAGCCAGAACACATATGAGAAACCAGAATATTTAGTCAGTTGACACACTGTTATTCTGATTTTCAGTAAGTTAGAGAATGATTTCTAAACTCGGTTCTTTGACATTAAACTCAATAAGTTGATGAATAAATCCATACGCATCTATAAATGATGATAGGTGCTGGTCTCAAAACATATGCGCCACCATAGACTCCCAGTCTCAAAGCATTCACTTCTCTTGTGATATACTAAGTGGACGGATTTTTTCTATAGGTCATCAGTGAGATTAAATCCTTCTGATAGATGCATTGGTAGTGCTTTAAGATTATTACATGAAATAGGCCTAAAAGATAGCCAGGCGTATCCAGTCAGGTTTCAAGTGTCACTCCACAGCTCCACCATCTTGTCCAAATATGGTCACTTCTGGCTCCAAAAGCACCAAAATGGAATTGGCTAAATGGCAAACACAAGGCTTCAATGCAGTTTTTTGCAAACTAGTAGGTGACATATCATGGTGACTGGGACCACTCCTTAAATACAGTTGCTCAGTAAAAGACTACCCTATTTATTTATTTGTGTTCTTAATTAAAGCTTTGCACCCAGGAAAAAGAAACAATATAAGATATAAAATCTCTTCTAAGAGGGTCAGCAGCTCAAGCCAGCATAAATAACACTATGAAACACATGCATACTGCACACATATGTATCATATAAAAGAACTATAAATCGTCATAATTTTAGATATTAAAAGCTAAATTAACTAAAGGCCTCAGAGCATTTAGTGCAGACCAATAAATGGTCTATAATTTTAAAAAACAGACAATTAATTAGGTCTGTCTGATGAAACTGTCTCCTCAAGATTCAGTGATTTGTAACTGGTTTTGTGTGGAGGACACAGCATATCTAATACGATATTTTTTAATTAAAGTATTTTGGATAGATAAATGAATAATTTTTGGTATGAAGACAATAGTTTGCTGCACTTCTTTTTGGATAAAGATCTGATCAAAGACAAGAATACTTTATGTGAGAAGATGCCAATGTTTAAGTCTACAGGAGAACAAAGCAGACCAGATAATTCTGTGTGGTACAATATATGTCACCATTTGAAGATTCAGTGCCTTCAATTTGCATTTGAGAGCATAACTTTTGTTGGCTGCCATAATGAGCTTTAAGTCACAAACAATTGCTGAGCAGTATTAAAGGTTGTGTATCAGAGAACATCTGACAGAGTAAACACACCAGGAGCATCATGGTATTATCATAACAAAAAAGAATTATTTGATGCATTTCAATAAAATGGTCTGATGTAATAAATGGAGATGTATTTTTTATTTGATATATAGTAGAGGATTTGTGCCAATATTTTGCAAATTTTAGTTATTCTGTTAAGTAAATTATGACTTTCGTGATGGCCACGTTTCACGTTTTCCCTCAATATTTTTCATTTTAAAATAATATTTATTTTATATTTGTCACATACGTTTAATTAAAATGATTTATGAATTCCATTTGTGCAAAAATATGATTATGCTAAGACAAACAAACAGAAAACAGCAGTAATTTGATGTTAAATATTATTAAGTCCTGGATATCAAAAGAAAAGAAAAATAAAATGATAGAAATCTTGATTATTTCGACGTATGTGCTGCAGATAAAAGTCATTTGAAATGACCCTGATTAGCTATGACGATGTTTCCTCAGTTCTTTGTCTCCCTCCCTCTCTCCACCCAGCCTCCTCCCCCCTCCGAACAAACTGGATGACCACCGTTGGATCCTCCGGACTCCATCACAGTCAGAGCGGATCAGCGAGCGGAGTCAGGCGGCTGAACGCAAACCATCGCACCGATCCGGAGGGGGGACAATTCGGATTATGAGCCACATCCGTTATGAACACCCAGATTATTAAGCACAAGTAGGCTAAACGGAGCTCTCACACCATCAGCGCATCGAGGATGAACGGGACTGCAGCGGCCGCGGGCGGATCGGCTTCCTGCCGTTTCGCCCACTATTTTGTTGTGTGTGGAGTGGACACGGAGACGGGCCTGGAGCCGGACGATGGAGCTGGTAAAAAAATATATATATAAAAAACAACAAAACAAAGATCCACAGCAGAGATTGTATTTGTAATGTCAGACATTTATTAGTTTCATCAAAGCCCGTTTGTGATGGAATGACAGTGATTTAAAATATATTATTTTCTTTTCTCTGTCAGAGCTGTTGACAACATTGTGTATAGCCAGCTGAATGGGTGCCCTAGATTTTCCCTGGAATATATCCCAATATTTATATAACAATTATATTTTCAGGATCTTCATGACTATTATCATAGAGTGGTTTTAAATATGCATCTCTAACTAATGGTGTATGGCGTTAGATTTCATTTGGGCTGGCAATCTTGTGTATCAGTATCAGTTTGTTTGGATTTAACATGACAGGTCCCCTGTGTTACTGAGCTCTGCTTAGGGATTGAAAAAGAAAGGGGGAAAAAAACAACCAATACAATTCAGTTTGTCATATTTTTAGTTGTGATTATTCTTTGTGTGTTTTCTGCTCGTCATCCACTGCTACACTGATCAGGAACACAGCACAGAACCGACTGAACTAAGAAAGAACAACAGCATCCTGTCCTTCACATAGAAGCTGGAACACAGCTGGAGAATCAAGGCTACTTTGTTTGTGTGTGTGTGGGTGCATGTGGATGAGCTCCTAGATCACACTGTTCTCAGAATCACAAAACAATGATTAATACGTGTCATGGCTTCTTGGTCAGGAGCAGACATTTATTTGTATTTCTGTGATCTGAAATGAATCAGTTTCCTTTCTTTCTGAATGCCAAGACGGTGAAAAGAAGGGGTTAGTATAGTGTGTTTGGATGTGATAGGTGGCATGGTTGCAGTGAGGGTTTATTTGCAGCAGGTAGCCCTTTTAGAAAAAGTGATATCAGGTGTCACACCTCTTCTTAAATGTTGATACTCAAGTAGGGACATATTCACCCAGGGGCTGTGTGTGCTGTCTGCATGTGTCTTGCTGTGTGTGTTTGTGTGTGCTCTGTTAGGAAATGGAACCACACAAGTGTGCTGAATACCTTAAACGTCACTTCCAGGTTTGAGTTCTGGAGCAGCAGACAATAGTCACACCCTTTATTCTCCATTTAGAGCAACTCAGTTGGGAGAGGCAACTATAACTAGACTGCTTCGTTTAGAACTCTAGCACCAAGAAAGATAAGAAAACTGTACATTTAGGTCAAGCTCTGCATGTGTTGCCTTCGCTCTACCTAACCAGCTGGTTTATAGCTGCCCCCCCTGCAGCGAGAGACCATGCGAGTGGATTGTATATCACAGCTTCACCAATCTGCTTATGTAACAGCAGGTCATTTTGGGCCCACTGCGACAGGGGGCTCTGCTCCTTTCAAGGGATTTCAGCTTCCATGTGAATGGTTTTATCTCTTTGTAGATATTTTCTTCATCAAACAAGACATTTGGGACTTAATAATTTGTGCACTGGCCTTATGCAAGCTGAGATTAGGCTACATGGTGTCTCTTTTGGTGGTTGAGTGTAATTAGTGAATGCCCACCAAGAGACAATCTGCTCTTGTTGGCTTCTCAATAGATGCCCCTGTGTTTTCTGCAGCCTAATCAAATTTCACATGACGCTGCCTGTTGGAATGCTGAATGTCCGAGGCTTCAGTCCCTATGGCAGTCACAGGGGGATGACATCAGTGCAGGATGAGAACTCCCTGACCGAACAGAGCTGCTTTATAATGTAGAACTGACTGCAGAGGGATGCATATACTTGTCTATTAATATATGTGCTGCTTGTGCACTGAAAATCCAGCTTCAGTTAAAAACATTTTTTGGGACTTTCTTTTATCCCAGGCTTGACACCATGCCTGTTTCTCAGACTGAAATGAAATACTATTGTCATGTAATTCACCTTCAGTGGTCGGACAAATCTGATGAAGTTGCCATCAGTCAGTGCCAGCTGACATTTACTGTCCTTTTTTAACCCCCTCTTATTTTATATCTGTCCTTGTCTACTCATGTAATGATCTGATGAATGGGTCAGTTCAGCTGGTGAAGATGAGTGATGTTTATCATAATAACTGTATGTGCCTGTTTTAGGGAAATAAGATCACTATTACCACTAGAAATCTCTAAAATGTGGGATGGATATGAATAAAATTATGTTGAAAAGACCAGTGATGAGGACTGTTGTTCTTTGAGGATGAAAGCTGGGAAGCCATTAGGTAGATAAAATGTTAAACAGCTCAACTATTCAACTGGTATCTTATATAGAGTAAGTTTGTGTGTGTTAATTAGAGGGAACATGCTAATTACAGCCTAACTGAAATAAGCCCATACGCTTTCATTTAAACATTAAAAGAAACCTCCCACTGCTCTGTTGAGCAGTAAGACATTTACAAGTGTTTTTTTTGTGGCAGCTCTTTGGTGGGAACTCGTGTCAGGAGCTAAGTGGCTTTTTATTGTGCCAGCTGATGAAACCAAGGCTGACGTAAATGATGACAAGCACACAAGCATTGTCTTGATGGCTGTCTTCGAGGCCGCAGCGGAAATGGATGCCATGGCAACTCAGCGTGAGGCTTGATTTTGCCTCTCAGCCAGCGCCATCTCCAATTTGTATCCTTAGCAAAGAGCATTGACTCCCCTCTAGTCGCTTGCTCCCACCTACCAGTCTGACTCAAAGTGATGCTCCTGTCTCACTGCAGTTTCCTGTCTCATAGTCCTGTGCGTCATCTAGTAGGCAGGTGAGGTGGATGTTCCTGAAAGCTGAATGAATGCGTCAGCTATGGAAGCTGAAGGATGGTTGTTTGTCATTTAATGCTTATTTTGTTCACTTTATGCAGTGATGTTAGTGAATATGCCCAGAATGTTAATGGTGTGTTAGAGAAATGGGAAATAAAAAGATGAGCACTGTTAAAGTACACCCCTTTGGACCGTGGAGAAATAATAGAAGGATCTCATCCACGGCTGTCAGCTGATTATGTTCTCTGAATCTTACATCTTATGTCTTTAGCCCGATCACATTTTTGAGCTACTCATATTCACACAAACATCACTTTGTAACTTTGAAGCTGACACAAGATGTGTGGTGCAATGCAAAACATGCAAGTACTGAAAATAATGAGGAGTTCTCTTGCATGTACTGCAAATTCAGTCAGCTCTGTTTGATTCAGAGTGCTGTAAGCATACAGTTTCCTGCTGCAGAGTGTCAGGGATGAGCAGTGTTGCACTGCTTCCCCAGCCTGTTTTTATGGTAATGATTTGAGTTACATAACCTTTCCATGGTTTATTTTTCCCTCTTCTTAGCAGCAGAATTGTCCTTGCTGTTAACAGGATATGAACATGTTGTTTTTAGTCTGTACCCGACAAAAATGTCCTGCTGCTGTCATATTCTGTTGTCCTCTACTGAGCCTCATCATAAATTCTGATTCAGCCCTAGTCAAGGTCAAATCAGATCTCTGCGTGCTGACACAAAATAACCTTGCGCCTCACTTCACTTGTGTTTGACTCTTTAGGTGAGAGCTTTGAGCAGAGTCCCATTTGCCGGTCCTTCAAGTCTAAGGTGCTGGTCCACTACCCTGAAAACACAGACAGGAACCCCTTCAACAAAGATGCAGTTAACATGGTGAGATGTTGATTTACTGTACATGTGAAGACTTTAAAGAATTATTTGTCATTTTCTGTCACAAAAGCTTGTTCTTGTTTGAAGGCAAATGCGTTGTTGCACCAGTGAAACCAGTGAAGTGAATCATTTGACCTCAATTAAAAAAGAAAAAAACAAATAGCAGCATTGTGGAAGCTGCAAATAAAAAAAAGCGCCAATTATTTCTGAATTATCTGAATATTGATATGTTATAGAATTGTTTTAGAAGAGAAACTCAAGAATATTATTCTTCTTTGAAGAAATCATCTTTCTGTATGTTTCATCAGTTATAAAATACCCTTGATTTTTGCAAATTTTTAAGCATCATCCCTTTCTGTTATTGCTCCTCTCCTAGCTCATTGTTATCCTGTCTTCAAATGAATGTGGTGTTTAAATGACTTGGGGTTTACAGCAGGAACTGTGTGTTTTTGCTGCCTCTTTTTAGTCTTTTTTTTATGCCTAAATATGCGGCAAATTCGTTGTTCACTGGAGGAAAATGAGGTCAGGATATTGAAAGCATCAGCCTTAGAGAAGAGTCGGATGGGACTAAATTAATTGTTATTCCTTTTGTTTTTTAGAATTCCTTGTAAAAAGCAACTCAGATCTACCACCCTACATTGTGGTATTTGGTATCATTAAAAAACAGAATTTCCTTTGTTTTAACTTGATTTTAATTGAACAGATTTTTTTTGTTTAGCTTTGTGTATTAATATCCCTGAAAAGCTTAATTTTAGTACAACTGCAGTCTCAGTAAATCAGTTTGACCTTAAAAAGTGTTTTATTTTTTAGTAATTGGGGGGTAACTTAAACTCTTTCCTGTTCTTCTTGATTTCAGCTCTGTATGCCCAGAGGTCTGTCCTTCCGCACCCAAGCAGACAGACTTGATCCTCAGTTTCACTCATTTACAATCACTTCTGATGATGGAACACGTTCCTATGGTTTTGTTTACACCTTCTATGAGGAGGTGACAAGTCCTCAAATTATCACTGCCATGCAGACACTCTTTCAGATGCACCATGTAGAGCACCACTCCTCTTCGTCAGCCTCCTCCCCTGCTTCCTCGTCTTCTTCAGCCTCCTCGCCCTCCACCTCCAGCATGGACTCCCTTGCGAGCAGCTTGGAGGAGTCGGATGCTGAGTCTCTGGCCGGGGTTTCTGGACGCCTCGGCTGCGTGGGCTCATTCGATCCAGCACGTGACACCTTGTATGTGTCCAAAGCCCTCTGCCTCATCACGCCACTTCCTTTTCTTCAAGCTTCACGACAGTTTCTGACTCAGCTGCACCAGGCCGTGTCATCGCAGACAGCCCCACCCCTCCCTCTGGAGAGCTACATCCATAACATCCTGTACGAGGTGCCTTTACCTCCACCTGGACGTTCACTGAAGTTTCATGGGGTGCATGGTCCCATCCTTTGCCAGAGACCTGGACCAGGGGAACTTCCTCTGGCTGACTATCCTCTTGGAGAAGCGTTCTCCCTGCTGGGTGTTGATAATATGGTGAAGCTACTTACCTGTGCACTTCTGGAGACACAAGTCCTGCTCTACTCTCAGGGTAAGCACATCTTCTAGTAGTATTACAAACTTTAATTTTTCATTATGTTTTGACACTGCAGGCAAAAGGGGCAAAATTCCATTGAGCAGCTACAGTTTCAGGTTTCTGATGCTGGAGTGCTTACTGTTGCACAGTCATGACTTAATGGGATGTATAAATAGAACAACGCTACTGCTTTTGTTTATTTTATTTTTATTAATTTTACTGATATTGTACATTTCTGGTCCTGCATACAAGTTTTTTTTTCACATGTTACATATAAATGACAAATAAATAAATGAATCTAAATTAATTATGCTTTCTATTAGCTTTACTCTCTCAACATCAACAAGACAAAATGCAACAGAGTTTGAAATGCATCATTTGAACACTGAACTTTTGTTTGTTAATTGCTTGCATCACCAATAAATATGTTTGCAAAATGTGCCTGATGTCTACTTTGGCATGGCATGCCTGCATCAACTAGGCGTTATAGAGGGAGACAGGGGCATATCAGACAGAAAATGACAACAACTGATGCAGCAATGTAGAGGAGGAATAAATTATATTGTTTTGTTTTTTTTTTTACATGAAAGCATGAAACCCCCAAAATAAAAACATCCCAAATAAAAACCTGAACCCATAAATGAGCATAATGTGAGCTACTTGAAGCTTTTGCTAAAACCTTTACTTTTCCTGTGTCTGCTATACTTTATTTTAGCGAAGTTGTTGGTTTCTAATTACAATGCAATGAAAATGATAGTCGGGGTTTGTTGAATACCAGAAGGGTATTTACTGACATTATTTAGTTAATTTGATAGTAAAACTTACACAAACAGGAATTCTGCTTTTTTTTCTCTTTCAAGGTAGTATAGTATATAAAAAAATATGTAGGTTATTTATTAAAATAGGAGGAACTGGAAGGAAACTAACTTCACTAATTAATTGTGCTGTGCTTTGTAGCATATAACAGGAATATTAATTAGATTGAAAAAAAAAAACACTCATACTGATGCTGACATCTTGGTTAACGTGCTGCTTTGAATAACTGAAAATTAATTCCTCCCTGGATACTTTAAGTTGATTAACTCCTGCTAATGTCTTATTTTTTTTATCTCTCATTTGTTCAGACTACCAGCGTTTGATGACGGTGGCAGAGGGCATCACAACTTTGTTATTCCCATTTCAGTGGCAGCACATCTACCTGCCCATCATTTCTACGCCACTGCATCACCTTCTGGATGCTCCTGTGCCTTTCCTGATGGGTATCCAGCGCAGAGATGGAGCTCAATGTTCCACACTACATCTTCCACATGAGGTGCAGCAATTGAAAATGAGCTGATGTTTGAAAGCATTTTTAAATTTACTTGTGTTAAAGAGCAGATTAGAAATGAAAGATGCAGACATTTCAATATCATTCATACAAAGGGATTAGAAATGGCAGATTGAGGCGTTCCTGCAGCCATTTGCAGATTAGCTCTGTGTTTCGTGCAATCCCCCCCCTGCCTCAGGCCACTCCAACTGGCACTATGAATATATATTTCCACAGAGCTGCCTCTACTTCAAATCTAATCCTGCATCCAAGATTGCTTTATGTTGCATGAATGTCTCACTGAAGCCCCTTTGAAGTCACTCTGCCCCAGAAAAGAGGCAGCACCAGGATAGCTCCAGGGGGATGAAAGCAAAAACGCAGAGCTTGACAAATCCATAATAATGGGGTCCACTAAATAATTAAAGGGAATTGGAGATTGTGCTTATTTTTTAGCTGTGCAATTTGACTGTATTTTAATCATGTGCAGCTTTGTATGGAGTTTATGACATTCGTAATAATGTTGAAATAAAAATGCTTGTGTAATTTGTGAACCGGAAACATGTCCTCCTGAAGTATTACTGCACTTTTTTTCTCTCTTCGTTTCCCTTTTTGGTCTAAAGTAATGATAAGACTGGGAGGATGATGCTGCATCAAGTACGCTTCGGCTGTCCAATCTACTGTACATCTCCCAGCTAACCCCTGTAGCTTTAAACTGTTTGCCTGAGGTCATGTTGAAGGTTGTGTGGTTGCTGACTGCTGCTTACAGAGGCTGTTTTTTGTTTTTCAAATCTGTGCACATTTTTCCTACAGAGATCTTTCTGTAGTTTATTGCTCAGCAGGTTTGCTCAGTTTTTGCACAGGTTTCTTACTGTTAGAGGCTGAGGCTGCAGGTTTCCTCAGTGTCTCCTCTTACAGTGATAACAGTAATCACTAGATAATCCCATACATGCTAAAATCCTGTGAGCGCTAATTATGGGGAAATACCAAGAATGCATTAATGAAATGTCTCCATCTTACGGCTTAGTTTAACTCCAAAGCTTAAACACTTTATCTTCATGAGATAAAATTGGCTGGTTAAATCTTTAATGACTATCTGACAGAGGAGCCAAGTGAAAAGTCTTCTTATTTATTTATTTTTCCCCCTTTCTTCTTTCCAAAGGCCAACCTGTGTTTTGTGGACATTGATAACCACTGCGTCGAAGCCCCTGAGGATCTTCCTCTGTTTCCAAATCAGACTGAGCTAATCCAAGAGCTGAGTGAGGTGCTGTTGCATTTTGGACTTCCACCACAGGGAGGAGTGAGCACAAAGCCCACCACCAGCACCACCACCTCGCCTCCTCACCTGAGCAGCCTGGTGCTGGAGGATCTGATGGAGGACAGAAGGAATGGGAACCTTGGAGGCGAGGAGCTGGCAGTGCTGGAGAGGCTGCAGGCTCTGGCAAGGAAGTGTGGAGGAGGAAAAATATCAGAAGGAGGAAGGATGCTGGGACATGTGTTTAAGGAGGAGGAGGAAGAGCTGAAGACTGCCAAGCTGAATATTCAGCTGAGGGAGGTGTTTGCCGTTCGTTTTGCTGCCATGTTTGGTAGGTATGAGGAGTTCATCATCCACAGTGCTCTGGATTTGGACTCTTGGCTGAGCAACCGAGAAGGAACCATCAGCTTTGACAAGGTACATTAATAAATGACAGAATAGATATAATAAAATTATCCATTTATGTCTTTAATAACCAGATAAATCATATATTAAAAGCATACTGTTTGGTTGATTATCGTTTCAGGGTTCCTTCCTCTCAGTTCAGCCAGCAACCCACTTGCACTTCTTGTCCCGGTTCCTAGAGACATCCATGTTTTCTTCTTTTGTGGATGGGAAAATAATATCTCGCTGGGCAGACAGGGAACCACTACAGCAGCTGTTTGACAGCCGTTTGGAGCGAGAGCGACTGTATGACACAGGTGATGAGGATTCCCACAACCGTCCTCACAGGAAATGCACCATGCTCTTTGAATCAGGTACCTAGAGTCCTCATAATGAAAAGATTATTATAATAATGTGTTGTGGTATAAATGTTGAATTCGTACACATACAGAGTGGTAGATGAAATGTTGCTATCTTTAAATTACCTTTTTTGTGCATAGATTATCCTGCTAAAAAAGTTTATGACACTAGGACTAACACTGCTGTTTTGTTTAACAATTTTACCAGTTTGTAAAGGTGTAAAGATCACAACAATACTGTGAAACCCACAATGTGGGTTTAACTGGTAAGCAGAAGCTGCAGAGGGAATTTGAAAATCTATCACTATCTGTTTGGGTTCATATGTTGACTATGTTATTTGCCCTTTATGCTATCACTGTTTTCTGCAATAAGGATTTTGCTTGAACTCTGCTTACCCCACCAGGGCATTAAACTATAGTGATCTAAAATTTATTAAATTGAATTTTGAACCAAAAATAACTGATAAGTATCTGCAACGCGAAGTGGATGGAGTAGAATTTGATATGAGGGGAAATATGAATAGAATTAGGGAATTGGAGAGGGATGAGCTGAAGGATTTATTGGGATCTGAGCATTATATAAGCAGAGTACAGAGCTTTTCAACCAATGGAAACCGTCCCAAACCCTCTGCTGTGAAGTTGTGCCAACCTCTGTGCACAAAATGCTCTGTTGGTCATTGTCCATGTCTCTGCCTCAAAAATGTGGCTTCATTTATTATTTCGCATACCTTAACAATTAGTAGCAGTTTACAACTTGAAGAAATAACATTCAGTATCAGACACATCATGCCTGTTAGTGTCTTAGTGTCCCTTTCATAATATATTTTTTATCAGCGGTACTCTTACTGGAGCCATTGTGTCTGTACTTTTCTCCACAGCTCAGACCATTGAGCGCAGGTTGTTGAAGACTGACCACACAGCTATACACCCCCACCTGCTGGACATGAGGATCGGCCAGGGTCGTCACCATCCAGGATACTTCCCTAAGCTGCAGGCAGATGTGCTTGCACAGGCACAGAACACCAACAAGTGAGAGAGAAAAACTCAGATTCCCATCCTGGGTACTTGTGTGCAGGGCCCAGGGGTACATATTATATCCACATATTTCATTAAGACTTAGTGCTGCTGGTGGGAGGAGGACATCCTCACTTCTGTAAAAGTACACTGAAAATTATACTAGAAGTTAAGGCATGTAAGCCTTACCACAAATATGTACATAGGATATTCATATATCAGAAAAATGTTTGCAATGACTGTTACTTTGTTATATGAGATCATGACTTATAATTCAAGCATTTATGTGACAGCAGGATTTGACTGTTGATGATGGTTAAAGTGGAGCTCATTTTGACAGTTTCCTCATTTACTTAATGCCTCAAAATTTTACTCCCTGTTGTCTCAGTGGGTAAGAAATGTTACTAAAATGAAGTAACTTCAGTTACTGTTATTAAAGTAGCTAGCCCTGAGAAAACATTTTTAAAAAGTTTAACTCTTCTCCAGAGAACCAGTGGCTCTTTTTTACATCTACCTTTAAGACTGTCATCTTTCCCACATTACAGGCTTCTTTATTTCCCTTTAAAGAAACATTTAAACAAAATTAAGTTAGTTGTTCTTGTTTTGGAGTTTTCTGTACTTCTTCTTTTTTAAGGAAGGCTCTTCACGGCCGATTCTTTTGTCCAAGACCAGTTTGCATTTCACTTGCATTTTTGTTCTTGTCCTTCTCATTTATAAACTCAAAATAGAACAAATACTTTCACAACTTTGTGTCCTTGCAAGCTGAGCTGCACATATGCAGGAACAGAAATGTAGGATGTGATATGTCTCCACAGAATACTGGTCCTTGTCAGGATGCAGGAGGGCTGCAGATTTTTAATTGATTTTTCTTTGGTAGCAAAACAAACAAATAAAAATAATATTACTAGAAAGAAATGTGAATATTCTGACAAGCTATTCTGTAACAAAACACCTAGAATTTGAATACATTAGCAAGCACTTTACATAGTGAATTTCATTTTGCTGTCTTCTAGGTGGTCCGGTCGTGTCACAGCATCACGCAGGTCTGAATCCAAGAGGTCAACAGTTGATCATGTAGGAGTGGACAATGAACCCAGACAGGTACCCTCATATGCTCAGAGACACACAGATAAACACACTCAGGCTTCAGAACATCTAACTCTGATGTACATCTTGTTTATATTTAACAGAAACACACATTTACAAGGAGAACCCTCCGTCAGTCTAAACTTCTCGATCCATCACCTCAAGCCATTTCTAAGACTCACAGGGAGTTTGTTGATGGGCTGCTGAGCGAGTGTCGTCTGAAGGTGAGATCTCTTGTTCTGCGCAGGATGAGGACACAGCTGATTATTGTAAAGTCCCTGTTTAAAGCTCACAAATTCTTCTCTGGCTTTTTAGACCAAGAGGATGTTAATGGAAAGGATGGGGAGGGAGTGTGTGGAACTGGGTCAGGGAGAGGCCAACATCACAGGCCTGCAGGAAAACACACTCATCCATGGTCTGTGTGATCTGCTGGAGAGAACCTGGGGCCACGGACTGCAGATAAAACAGGTCACACATGTGATTTAACATAATTAATTAAACACTGCATGTGTCTAAATACATGACTGTACAGAGACATTGGATGTTTACAAATGTGTTTATCCTTAACAGGGAAAGTCTTCTCTTTGGTCCCATCTGCTTCACTACCAGGCTGCCCAGGGGAAAATGGAGGCACCAGCTGAGTCTCCAGGTCTGAGCACAACATCACTGTTTTGTTTTTTCTTGTGTGAAGTATTTAATGCAATGTCAACTAATGATCAGTGTTATAAACCTTGGCCTGTTCAGGTCCTAACTGCCCCGATCAGAGGACACTTGATGATGGCACTTTGCTCCCGAAGGGGTTGTTATTACAGGATGTGAGGTAATGAGAGCAAAAATACTTGTGTTGTATCTGTGTCTGCAAATTTCTTATGTGTCATACGACTGGCCTGCTTGTCTTTCTTCCAGGTTTATCCAGACCATGAGTGACAGTCTGTCTGAGGTGTGTCAGGCCAGAGCTTGGATCCATCTGGCTCTGGAGAAGAAAATGCTGTCCCAACATCTCAAAGAGCTGCTGACAAACCAGGAGCTGCTCAGGTCTGATACCCCTCACACATCAGCACAAATACTGCTTATTTAAATTTAAATTCATTTGTGACTTGTCTGACAGAGTTTTTGTTCTCTTTTTCTCCACTAACAGGCAACTGTATAAACAACATGCATTCCTGCTCTGTGAGGAAGAAAGGGAACAGTTTTTGTTCCACTTGCTTTCTCTCAACACTGTGGACTACCTCTGTTTTACACGCGTCTTCACCTCTATCTGTAAGTCCTGTAAACCTTAACAGCAAAATGGAAGAATTTACTGGCTGTTTTGTAGCTTTCAAGGACACTGAAAGAAGAAAGTTTTATAACACTCATCCCCACCCAGCTGACCTTATTTCCATGTTTTACATCCAATGTCCTTCAGAGTCAGACAACACATATGAAACTTGGTGTAAAAATGCTCTTTTCAACAGCTTTGCCTCACTGCTGTGTAAAGAGTTTTAAGAGTGAAGAAAAGTGCATAAATATAACTGCTGTTGCTCTTACGTGTCTTTTCAGGCATACCATATCGTGTTGTCATAATACCCATGAAGAAGCTGAGCATTGCGATGGCAACAGTTAACCCCTGGGTGTGTGTGTCAGGAGAACTGGGTGATTCAGGAGTTAGACAGATCCCAAAGAATACACAAGAAATCTTTTTTCAGGTTTGTACCCACCCCCATATAATGTGATTACTGTGACTTTCAAAAGTTTAAAATGAAACCTTTGATATTTTTAAAGGTCTTAAGTTAAAGTTTGGGGACTGTGCTACTTTGTGACACTCCTTTTGTTGTTTGGGAGATTTTAGAGTAGACTCTAAAATACTCACCACTTTAGAGTCTATTGAATCTTTCCAAAGGTCTTGAAAGTGCACAGCATCATATTTTTTCTTTCCTAGCAAGACTTTGAGCAGTTCTGATATTTTTTTGTGTATGCAGATCTCAATTTGTTCCCATTTAATCCCATTAAGGATTTAAAAGTATTTTATGTCACCTGCATTTTCTAGTGATAGTTGTCAAGAAGACATGTAAGCTAAGTAAGTCCCAAAACCCTTAAAGCGAGGTAACGTCAGATATCTTAAAAGTACACAAATGTTTACATGTCATTTCTTGACTGTATGAAACAAATATAAAATGTTAAATTGTTGACTCAATTTAACTTCAGTTCATCCTCTGAGTTCTTTGCAGAAACAAACTTTTGCATGCTTTTATATGAGCCCACAGCAGACTCCTCTAACTGTGGTTTGTGCTTCATTTCAGTGCAAAAACCTGGGAAGGTTGAGCACCCTGCAGCTGGGAGTGCAGGAGAACTCTGGCCTGCTGGCAAAGTGTCTTATTGACTGTGTGATGGTGTACAATGAGATCACAGGACACACCTATAAGTAAGATTTATCTCCTGACCATCTCTCATTAGTAAACGCTGACTGTGACGCCACAGTACAGCAGCAGAGTCTGTAGGAATCTATTTATGGTTTGAAATTTCCTGTATGATAATGTGTTAAAGACTGTAGGTGTCTGCACTCCCTAAAGTCTCAGATGGAAGTCATTCCATAACATAAAGCATAAAATAACAGCCTTATCTGGAGAACATGTCAGGCCTTTTCAAGTTTATGGCAGATAGCAAATAGTCAGGGCCAAGGGAAATTCTTGTAACAGCTAAAACATGCAGTGCCAAAAATGTGGCTCCTGATATTACATTGACAAAAAAATGTGCACTTGTCACATTATAGCAGCAGACTGAATCAGGAGGCAACACCAGACTGCATGTCTTTGTAAAATAAATCCTGTGTCTTTCTCTTCAGGTTCCCATGTAGCCGGTGGCTGGGAAAAGGCGTGGGTGACGGCAGTTTGGAAAGAGTCCTCATTGGTCAGCTGGTGTCACCTGGTGCAGAGGAGGATGCTGGAAGGTGGACAGGGACACCTCCAGAGCTCGCTTCTCCATCCCAGAGTGTGCGGACAGTGCTGGGATCACTTGGCAGCAGGAGCAGTATGTTGTGACAAAAAGCGTATTCTTTAGTACAATAACTGCCCTACTTATTTTTAAGCTCATGACAACAACAAATTCTGCTCCTGTAACACTTTTCTGCTAAACCTTAGTTCTCTTCCACTCACACTTATCATTACACATCCACATATTGTTTTTGTAACTTCTCCTCATTTGTCTTTCCAGGAATGCACTCTGTTGAAGTACAAGAGGACATGAGGGAGGCGGCGAATAACCTTGTTAAACATTTCCACAAACCTGAGCAAGAGGTGTGTGATAGTGTGTCCACAGTCACTATTCATTTTACCTGTTGGCTCAGTTCAGCTGAAAGAGCAACAGAATGGTAAAAGCGTAGATGAGTATGTTTGCAGCAGCATCCAGCACATGTTATTCCTTTTTATCTAACATAGTTCATTGCCTCAGCTCCTCCATGACAAGCCTGGTTTGTTTCTTGTGTGTCTCATGAGCCTCTCATCTCAAAAGCAAGTTCAAAGCACCGCAGATACTTTATGGAAACTGTTTTGGTCTTCACATTAAATTGAATAACGTCTTTAGTTTACAGGCTTTAATGTACAAGTGCATGTTCTGTCATGCTCTCTTGGGTAAGAGTAAATTGCGTTTGGGTAAACGGCAGCTTCTTCTACCACACATGAGGGGATTGAGATGATACACTCTTCTTACTCTCTTTTCTTGTTTCTCTCATCATAGAGGGGAAACCTGACGGTCTTGTTATGTGGTGAAGGAGGACTGGTGCTTGCTTTGGAGAAGTTCCTCCTCCATGGATTCAAATCCAACCGTCTTTTCCAGAGGAATGTGTTTGTTTGGGATTTTGTAGGTAAGTATTGCGAGTGTGAGTTGGTGCAGTGCTGTACATTTCCTGTCTCCATCTAGTGGTGGTCAGAATGTTGTGCCTCAAGCAGCATGCAACAACTGTTTCCTCAAACCTAAAAGTATCAACAACTCTTTCCCATAGAGAAAGCAGTGGTTTCCATGGAGATGGCTGATCAAATGGGTGACCTGCATGGATCAACTCTAAGAAAAGACCCACCATGCGACTCGCTGTGTCACTATGTCAATACTATCAATGCCTCACCCCGAAACATTGGAAAAGAGGGAAAATTCCAGCTGTTCGTTTGCCTGGGAATCAGGTGAGAAAATTATTTTTAAATAACAGTAAAAATTCAGCAAGAGATATACAACCAGCATCCACAGACAGTGTAAAACAAGCTCATTAGATCTGTCAGCGTCTCTTGTCATGCCAGCAATGCTTTGTAAATGAAGATAAATACACCCTGCAATGATGTTCAAATCCTACAAGTCATATATGTAACTGAAAATAGCACAAAGACATTGAATGAAATAATAGGG